>NC_141693.1:1836790524-1837021459 GCF_964263255.1 Lissotriton vulgaris | reverse complement strand
TCTTGGCTACCTTGATGTTCATTTTGAATTCCTTTCTGGTTTTTCCTATTAAGCTTAGGGTCTCTTGGGTGGATCTTGACGGCAGGTTCTTAGACGTCTTAGATATATATTCAGTTGGTTTTTTTGTTTCCGTAGGCTGTTCGCCTGTCTTGGGAGTTCTTTGTCTAGTTTGAGAACAAAGGATTCCAATGTCTCTATGCGCGATGATTCATTTTTGATGCTCTCCAAGAGGGTGGTATATACGCTTATTATATCGCCAATAGTTTCCTTTTTCCAGGTAAGGCGCTTTAGGTTAAAACATTGAGATTGTGAAGACATCACCTTATTTGTTATTGGTGTATTTGTGAGTAGTTTGAAGGTTTGTGGTAAATGATCACTTTCTGCTCTATCTTGTATTTGAAAATTCGAAATGTATGGTAAAATATCATAGTTCGTAAAAGTGTAGTCAATGATTGAGCCTGTTTTTTGTGTAACCCTTGTACAGGCTGGAGGGTGGTTGATCAAACCACGTGTGTTCAGCATGTCCATTGAGAGTTCTTCCAAAAGAGCTGCACATCTATTACCGTGGAAATCTCATTATTTGCTGGTATATGGGCTGCCAATTTTACTTTTTTCCCCTCCATGAAGTAGGTTCATATTGAAGTCTCCCGACAGTATGATGTTAGAATGCAGGTAAGCGAGTTTGAGGGTGGCTAATGCGGCACATCATTTCTCCACTCTTGACCTCTTTAGTTTGGATGCGGGATGGATATAAACATTCAATATTAACAAGCTATAAGAGGGCGACGCAACTATTTTAATGCATAACATCCAGGTTGAATCAAGATCTATGGCGACAATATGCCATGGGATGTTAGTCAAAACCAAGGTGGAGAGTCCTCCTTTTGCACTTCCGTGTTTGGAGACTCTCTTAGCCGGATTTAGATATTCTTTTAAACCTACTATAGGTGTAAAATTTGCCTGCCATGTTTCTTGGAGGAGAAGTAGATCATATTGGTTGATGAATTCCATAAAATCAGGGTCTTCCACTTTTGCATTTAGGCTGTTCACATTCCAGGAACAGATATCGCAAACTCTGTTCAAAATTTGGCTTTGGAAGATAGTTTTCATGCCCTTGTGTTGCTATTCCCGGCTATATTTATCTGCCTGGTGCCTAAAGGCCTAATTGTTTCTGGATGGCAAAAGGTGATGGGGATTTTTCTTAGACTTTGGGCTATTACCTTCGTTGGGCTGTTCTGTTCTGGGCCTTTGGCTCCTCTGAGCAAGCCCTCTGTCTGGTTGGATGGCTGAAGTGGGCTAGGGGAGCAGTTAAAAGCGGGCTTTTTTACCTCAATGCCCCATTTGGCGAGTGAGTCCTGTTGCTGCCAGATCTGCTCAGTGATGGAGCTATCAAGGAAGGTGACTGTGGTGATCTCTTGGCCAATTGGATTGAAGTGTGGTCTAAACTCTATGCTTTCTATGTTGCTGGTGTTAATATGACACAGAGATGGAAGAGCTTTAAATACTTTCAATAGTGCGCTTCTGTTGAGGATGTCATGGGGTCCCCTTTAGATGTAATGGGGGAATAAAATCCAACTTCTGATGGTGATTGAAGTGGACGGTTCCTCTTTCGGTAACCGAGCTCTGATTGGATTGCAGATCAACAGTGATTCGCTCTGGGTCTGATGGGAACAAAATCTGGTGATTACTTATGCGATTTTGTGATGAGTTGCCATTGCTCATGATGGAGTTCGATTCACTACCTCCCTGTCCTGGAGTATTTGTTGTTTCTGTTTTCGGCCTCTCTTCACTTTCTGTTGTTTCTGGTCCGATGACCTCCTTCAGATGTTTATTGTAGGTTATTTTGTGTTGTTACTTAGCTTGAGCTTCTTAGTTTGTGTAGCCTGAGTTGTAAGATATTGTTTTCCCTTCCGCTCAGCCGGAATAATTATTCCATATACCTTTGCAGGTGGAATTTTTTCCGCTGTGTGAGATTTTTGAGTGCCTCAAGCAGCAAACAATTCTGTCGGGGGAGTGAAGTGGTCCTCAGTTGTTCCGGCCTCCCCTAAGATTGAAGAGGTGATGTCTTCACTTTCGGCCATTTCTAACTCAGTCGTTGTGCCGATTGCCTTTGTTGAATGCCTGAGTTGTTTGCGGTTTCCTTTCCATCCTCAGACGTTTTCTCTCCCGCTTGGATAATGGAGTTAATGCTTTTAATTGATTGCTGACAACTGATTGGTGTTAACATTGGGTGAGGTGGCTGGGGCGCTCATGGTCCCTGTCCGTTCAGTTGTTGAGATGTATCTGTAATTGCTTGAGTTTGTACTGTGATAGACTCTGGTGCTCTATTGTTATGGGCCCTCTGAGTACTGAGGCATTCCTGGACATCTTCCCTCAATGGGTCTTTTGCTTTCTAGGGAGAAGGTGCGGTCTTCGTTGGCACACTGTTGATGATCCCCAGTATTTCTGTCATTAGGGTTGGAACTGTTGCCAGTTGGTCTATTATTTGGGTGCAGTGACAATGGCATGGTTGGTAGGTTGTTTCGCGATCTCGCTGCACTCTCATGATCAAATTGTTGAGGTTTTGCAACTTTTGTTTGACCCCTTGGATGTAGTTTGCTAAAATATTTAGGAGGTCTACCTGTGTGTCTAACTTATCAGCGTGTTAGTTCATCGCTTTGCCGATAGTGTGCAGGGTGTTTAGCAGGTGTCGCCAAACTGATGGTGGAGGGTGACTGTGTAATCCTTCTAAAGGTAAACTGACACGTTGTACTTCGTAAAATAGCCTGTCTGGAAGGTCTGGAGTGCCAAGGATCTTGCTGGGTTGAACCTTGTTTTGCGGCAGTGACAGCAAAGAACACATTTCCAGGTTGTTGAACGTGACTGAGTTGTCATCGTATTGGATGGGGTTCTGGATTTTCTGCCCAATTTGATATTCCTTTTGCGGTGAAGTGATTCGGAGACTGGATTTATCTTGTTTGTTACAATTGTCGAAAGTTATTTTTATCGAACCAGAGTCATCTAGAGATTGGGATACTGATAGCTCCTCCGTATTTATATTTATTAAGGAATTTGTGGTATTTGTAAGTTTCCGGGTGGTTGGGATTGCCTCTAGATTTCCAAATATGATTTTTTGTTGTTGCTGTAATTGTGTTTTTAAGGTGGACGGATGACCAAATACGTGTGCCTCGACTACTTGCAGGTTGCACGCTGGTCGTAGTGCAATGTGTTTAGAAGTGTGGTTATTGATGTCTGTAAATCCGAGGTTTCTTTCTTTGTAGTGAATTGAAGGTCTGAAAACTTGTACGGCTGTTCCTCTATTTCCTTCCCGCCCCTGTTAGGGCTACATTCGTCGGAGGGATTTGTATTGGCTCACCTCAGGGGTTCAGTGATGTTCTTGCTGGTGTTCCTGGCCTTGGGAAGGTTGAAAATAAGTGGGTCATTACTGTAATCGCGGCTCCTGCTTTGCTCAGTAGATTTGATGGCTGTTTTTAGAAAATCAATAATCAGTGCCCGTTTACTCCTGTTTGGACATGAATGGTGCCTGGAGGGTGCTGATGGAGTGACTATCTTGCCACCTTTTTTGGGAACCCATGAGGCAGATTCTGTGACCTTTTTACTTGTTGGTGCCTTATTACTTTCCGCTCCTGTGGTGGGCGTTGTTGCTGTAGCCGTTACTGCGACAGTAGCTGTGGCTGTGACTGTAGCTGTGGCGTCAGCCCTCACTTTGGGCTGCAGATCTCTGTTTTCGGACCTTGACCCTACTTGGTTCACTCCCTCTGGTGTGGTTCCTGTAGTGGTTTCTAGTTCTCCTGGCACTCCGGCCGAGCTGGTATTGTGCTCTTTGATTGGCGCCGGGTAACCCGCCTTTCCCTCCCCCTGTGTCGGGTGGAGTAGCGTTTTCTTTCCCTCTTTTTCGCCTCCTCTTGTCCTCCCTGGCCTCATTCTGGGATGCTTCCCTGCTACGGGACCGGGATAGAGATGATCTGTTGGCTGTGTACTAATCAAACTTTTTGCAGTTGATCTATGTTTGGGAGTGAAAGCTTGATAGAGAACCGCAGGCCTGGGGTTGCCAGGAGTCGAGAGATTGGGGCTGGGCAATTTAATGTAATATTGTTTTGTGAATTATTTCGTCAAATAAAGCACTCCTCCTCTCTGGCTTCAGCTCGGCGTGTACCTCGTGCCCCGAATCTGGTGAATCAGGTGAGCAGTCCTGCACGATTCAGTTAGCCTACCTCCAACTCCTGGCTTAATCATGAGTGCAGGCTCAAAGTTGCTTTTTCTGCCTTGGGGTTGTACTGTTAAGCCTCTTTGCCCTCTGCCGCTCTGCCTTGCTGCTGTGGGGCTATGGGGCTGTGCCTTTCAGCCTCTCTGCCGCACGCCCGCGGTCCTCCCGACTGGCAGCTGTTCGATACACTGCGAGGGGAGCTAACCAAAGCTTGCTCCCTACTCCGCCCCCCTCTCGGTTACGATTAGAGGTGATTAGGGACGCTTTGCAGGCGATTTGCGGCTTGGAATGCAGGACCGGCAAGATCGGCCTCAGGCCGCGAACGGGAGCTCCCGCTGAAACCTGTGAAGTCCGTGGCACCTGGGGCTGGGGGGTTATATGTTGTTACTACGAATTCCGTTGCAACGCACGCCTTTTCCACGCATGCGTTACCACTGAATTCGTTTTCCCCGCATCACCTTTACTACGTCGCTCTTACGTCGTAAAGAGAAGGCAGACGTTTATTCCGCTTCCTCTCTAACAACGCTTATTTTGTTCGGCACGGCGGGTTCTTTTTTTTATGGGGGGGGGGAGACCCCCCAAACCCCCTTTTTAATCCTACGTTTTTTTTATGCGTGGTAAAGACGATCGTTGAAGGCATATGCGTTGAAAAGACGTTTACGTGGTAAGTGCCCCGTTGTAAACGTTACGCGTAGTAATGCCTTCGTTGTTAATGATGTTTCCCGCTGGGGGCAGTGGGAGGTGAGGCCGACAGCGGGAGGCTGCGGTTCGGCGTCCTTGTTTCTCGGTCCTCATTTCTCACTCTCCTCTTCTTGGCAAAACGCAAAACCCGACCTGGATCAGAAGGGACTACCAAAGTGGGATATGGACTACACCTCACAGCCAGTGCGCTCAAAGTGGGGGTTTAGCTCGCTCACAAAGTCATAAAAGAAGCATAATAAAAAGAGAAAAAAACCAGATCGCTTCAAATTTTAAACGAGCAATAAAGCAAGTGGCTCGGACAGGTTTCTGCATAGGAGGCCGCTCCTAACTACAAACTAGTGTTTGACGTTTTTTAGTGCCTGAGGTTCAGTGCAATGCTAGCTCAGGCCCTGTGAAACTGATCATAGATGCCAGCTACTTCTATTGCAACTGCCTCAGTACCTATAGAAAATGCTTCACAAACCTGTTAATCCCCTTTGATCTAAACGAATGAGATCATCGATTTTGAGTTCATGGTAAATTAATTCGAGATATGTGGATATGGGACTTAGTTGTGCTATGTGGCATGTGCTATTTTTATTGTTGTCATTATTAGAAAGCATGTCCTGTCTTGACACAAGCAATGTAGAGTCAGACATGTGCTGCAATAGCCAATAGCCTCTGGGCATTTCAATGCACTGCCAGATTCAAATAAGTTATTACCTTCATGGCGGTTTATCTTGACTTATACGCCTCATACAGCATTAAAATGATTATTACAGAAATTGTAACACACAGTCCAATGGCAATGTCTAGGGAACATGCAGACTAAGTTAATTTATATAACAAAGTTGTTTTTTTAATGTACACTATAGCAACATGGTAATAGAAAGCACGCTGTTTCTCTTGAAAGATGCCAATGTATTTTGCTTTTTGTAGAAAATATGTGTCCTAGGGCTTACCCTCAGTATTGATCGCAAAACGGAGCACCAAGTACACCCCTTTAGTACTTGACACTCATGATAGCAAACTCGAGCAGTCCAAGGCTTGCTCATGGTGGCGGTGCGAGGTTAGAGATTGGAAACTCAATAAACCATGCAGTAGAAGCGAATAAATCAATGTTGAATCAGTGCTTAGTATTTGATAAACAAATACTTACCTACTCCAAAACAATGCAATACTGTACATATATATGTTAGAGGTCAACATTTATTAATCTGTATTTCCTAAAAACTCTAAAAAATGATCAGCGAGGCTGGCTAAGGTGCTCTTTTGGAGTGATTTTCAGTAGTACCATTTGTGCAAAAATTCAAGAATAGTCTCTGAGGGCCTTATGTATGAACACATTTTCCCATAGACACAGAATGGGTAAAACCCTTTGATACATCTGGCCCTGAGTGTCTTCCCAAGGGTTTTGAGGGCAATGGAAGCAAAGGCGTGGCCGGTATGGTCTGGGCCAATGCTTGCAAAAACTCCCTTCCCTTAATATGGATTTCTCTACCCCTGTCACTATCTGCCCTGTTTGCACAGTACCTTACTGTCCCTTTCATTTATAAGTTGGTAAGGCAGTGCTGCTGAGACTGGTGTGCACCCAGCAGGACCCATCGAACGAGGACGGCAGTTCCTTGTCCCAGCGCAATGTAATCATGGTTTTCAAGTAGTGCAGCTGTGTACACTGCTCAGGTAGACTGTTTCAGTACCGGTTGGAGAAGAGACTGTGCCTGGGTCCTGGTGCTCGTTTTCCAGTGACTCTTGCACGTTGGGTTCTTCCTCACTAAATCTCGAAATCACAAAATCCCCACCCATAGTGTTAAGAACTTCCAAAGTGTGATGCAGGCCTCTCTGTTGGTGTGATTCAGAAAATGGGTGGTGATGAACAGAGTGTCTGAATTAAGCAGACCACTCTTACCCAGTCCAAAGATCAGGGCTTGATCCATCACCGTTTTTTAGCTCACTGCACCATCCCAGCTCAGAACTTGGCTATATGCAAATTAGTCTGACCCTGGCCCAGTGCATCATGGGAACAGGGCAGACCAAACTACCAAGCCAATTCTTCACCAGAAAGGAGACAAGCTTCCGGGGACCGGTTTCTGGCATTTCAGCCATCGTCGGCCCGGCTTGCTTGAATACTGATGGTGCAGTGAGCAAGGGACTCATGTCTGAGTATACCCTGCCACACCTATAGTGGCCAAAAACGATTCAGAAAAGGGGGTGGTGATGAACAGAGTGTCTGAATTAAGCAGTGCAAAATAAACACCCGACTGGACTAATCGTTATAATTTCAGTTTGATTTATTCATACCAGTCGGGGAAGTAGATATAACCCTCTTTCTAATGGCCCAGAACTTGCCCAGAAATTTTGGAGTTGCACAAGCATAGAGTGGTCTCGCATCTGACTTTAAAATGCGTAGGGCATCTTTGTGGCTGCGTGTCCCAAGCTGTCTATATACCGGAGTTAGCCAGTTCCTTCTAGGTCTTGCAAAGGCAACACAAGCAAAAAAGACATGGCCTATTGTTTCATACAGGCATGGACAGGAGGGACAGCCCTTGGGCTGAGTTGTGTTTGTCAGCCAGTAATTAGTGAAAGCATTAATGGGTAGATGGCCATGCCTGAACTGAGTGTACAATTTCGTGTCTGCCGGCACTTATAAAATCAAGATAGCTTTCTAGCCAGCTGATGGATTTCATGTCAGTAAAAACATCCGTTAAACAGCCATGATGGATTTTCATGAAATTCTTCTGTTCTACCCATGCCCAATACTGAGATTTTAATTGATTCCTGGAATATATGGGCAAAGTGTATGTGTGATACCTTTATCTAATATTCACATTTTACCCAACTGTACTTTACTGCTGGTGTTATTGAGTCCATAGTTACATTGTAACAGCAAAATCACAAGTCTGAGTAAACCAGACACAGTCCTGACAGTATGCGTGGGAGAGATGAGTTGTGAGAGGGTAGTGATGTGAGAGTGTGAGTGAGTGTGCAATACGCAGACTTTCTATGCTTAAAACAGTCTAACATAAGTTCATTTGACACACTACCAATTGAAAAACACTATACACCCTGCATTACTTCTCTATTAATTTGAACATGTGTTTTATAACCGGCACTGCAACAAAACAACAGGTTTTGTAAACACTGGAAAAAAAGTTGGTCCATCCTGGGGGTAGACAGCTGAATAAACACTAATATGCACTGATTTCAAAAACATCACTGAAATCCACAAAAAATATGCACTGAAAACTGGAAAGTCTAACTATCTGTGACTAGTAAGGTAGCCTTTCCAGTGAATAATGGGGCAGGGGAAACTACTAGAGCTTCAAAGGAGTCTTGTCTCCTTTCCTAGGTCATTCCCACTGCAAAATATTCCTAGAATGTCCTGGAAGAGCCCTGCAATTCACATCTGCTACGTGCTCTCCTGCATCCATCCTAGTTTAACTTTCATATACGAAAATAAAATGAATTCACGTGTTGCAATTGGCATGTGTCACATACACTCCGCATGCATCTTTCACGCACAGAAATAAAGTATACCCACGCAAAACACATGCGCCACATGGAAGGGCACTTAACCAGTTGCAGGGCCTGGCAGACCAATTAAAAAAGGTGTGAGATGCCAGGAGCCAACTCTTCCTGGCAGAGACTAATAAAACGACCTGGCTTGTGACTACAGTCTTCTTGCCCAGAGAAATGACAGTAGTCATCTTGAGACAGAAGGGTGCTCCTCCAGACCAAAAGCCCCGTTCTGGGTTTCAGTCTGTGTGACAAAAAGTCTTGAGTGCACACACATGATTGTCAAATGTGCTGAGGTGGGGGATCAAAAATCTTCAGAGCTTACTATGATGAATTTTAAGCAAGGGGATGCTCTTCACAGCCTTGCTTCGTTCTCAGTCCCAACATACCCTTTAAGCTATGTGTTTTGAGTAGTCCATATACTCCAAACATATAGAGGTAAATCAACTTAATTGGTCCTGTAAGCTTAGATTGACGGGTTCACCATTCAACACCCATATAATGGTTCAAACATTAAAAGAATGCACTAGGGCTATGATAATTTGTGTCATGTTCTGCTGAAATGATCAATCTGTGCAAACTGGTTTCTATCTTATAAAGGTTGCGAAAAAGTCAAAGTTGAGAATTTCTCCAACAGACATCCTTGGATAAATAAAGGACCTTTTACAGCTCTCTGCTGCCTTTAATGTCACGATATAGAACATATATAAATACATACATACACGTACGATTATCGTTCTTCCTTATCCCAATAGGCATAACCTTTGACTTTGCGAGATACATTGTTCGATCCATTTCAGACATGTAGGAGTTGACAAAATTAATTTTGGGGTGTTGGGAGTGCATGCAATGAGAACTGCACCAGCATCTTTTAACAACAGGTGTATGCTCTCATCAGCAATTCTAGGGGTGTTCTTAATCCTGGGTTAACTTCATACACAGGCTCTTTATATACATAGTCAATAAAAAGGCGACCCAGTTAAATCTTAGGGGAGTAGTTTCTCCACTAGAGCTCTAGTTTATCATAGCACAGAGGCTGTTGTGCAATCTAATGGGTGTAGTTCACTTTGGTGTCTCAAAATCTCATCAAAATCTGGACATTAGGAAATGTAAGCCAAATATATAGACACCTTCTTGGTCCTAGTATAGCTACTTGACAGAAGATATAGTTTCAGGCACCTTTACTCAGAATAACAGCATCTTATCGAGTTCTAAAAGTGTAGTTTAATTGCAACTCATTAGAGTTCGTAATAATGCCCACTCTGTGTTTTAATAGAAAGAGTGGTCGCCCTCCATAATCTAATGCACATTTTAAATGTCAAATTTATGTAACCCATTCTTTGTCCCTCTCAAGGAAGCACTGGATCCTCTATTCACACATTTACAGGACTGAGATGAAGAAATCTGGGACCCCCACCTGATTGTCCAGTTGACCTGTCATCCTTTCTAGCCCCCCTTACACACTGTCTGAATAACACAGCATGTTTACATTCTTCAAGGTCTCTGCTAGGTTTTAAGAGGGAGATGCTGGTATATTGTGCAATGGGCAGATTTGTAAGAATGTCTTATATTCTGTCAGGCCTTGAGACAGAATCAGAATGTAGAATGCATAGTGGGATTTGGTAGGGGAAGAAGGGAAGGGAAAGTGGTAGTTACTACTGGCAAAGGAAGTTGAATGGTTCCTCACTATTCTAAACAAATCATGTTTGTTCAAAATTGACTACCTTTGTGTTAATTCCTCAATGTGGGCCTGGGGAAACTGTTGAAAAATATGTTTCTGTGTTATGCAGAATGTCACTGTCTTGTAAATTCAAAGACTTGCACAATGGGAATTTCGGAGATCCGTTTGTTAATTGAACAAATCATCTCAAAATCCAGGTAAAAAAACTTTTATATATGAAAGAATTATAATTAGAAAAAGCCATAATTATAGTGAAGAGAACTGAAAATATACCTAAGTATGTCAAGGAATTAAATTGCAGGGACAAGGAAAGAGAAATGAAGAGAGAACTGGTCTAAGTGTCATAAGTCTTAGTAGAAAAACTAAAATAGATGAATCTGTGCAAAAAGATAATAAGGTTAAAAGAAATGATCGAAAACTAAAAGCTAATGCTGCAGTAGTTTGAATCATGTGGCTGGCATCCAATGACTACACTGCTGTGGAAGCCAGATGTTACAGATGACATAGTATCGGTCACTTTTGGATGATATGTAAAAGCACAGTTGAGTTAGAGTGGCAGTGATTCTAGTTGTGAGGACAAGGTCATTGTGGTTTGTGAGCAGGAAAAATAAAATAAGATAAAGAGTGTGCCTGAATTGTATGTCCTACCTTTTTCGGTCTTCCTGAGTCAGCACATGTGCAATTGCTTGCAAGATACCTTGTTCAACTGTGTTTACTTTCACTGCTCACCCTTTTGGAGGTCCTTTATTTCCCTATTTTAGTTGCTTGCCTCGTCATCAATGCTAAGTCCATTGCTGTTGCTTGCCACGTCTCCTACTGCATTGTTGCCCTATCCCCCCCAGCTCCTCCCTCATTGTGATGTTGTCTTTGGTGTTGCTTGTCCCCTCTCGCCCTACTCTCCCTATCCCTCATGTTGCTTGATCCTCCCGCCCTCCGTGTTGGCCCAACAGACCCATCATATAAAGAAAATAGGGCTATGACGCGTCCAGTGATGGGCCGCATCAAAGTGCTTTTTGTCCTCTAACTTAATTATATTGTTTTTTTAATTTTATTTATTTTTTAATGGCTTGCTATGTTCTTGCTTGCTGCTTCTAACCTTCCCATGCCATCCCGCATTGCTTACCCCTCCAACCACAAAGCAAACAGACAAATATCTTTTACACACACAAGAGTTAATTAGCGTTGTCGGTGTTGTTTATCCATGTTGTACTGCAGCAAAGCTGCTGTTCATCTTGGTGGAAAGAAAGAAGAAAAAGACTTTGACTTGGCCAACGTTGACCGCATCATAGCACGCTATTTTCTTTCTTTCCGACGTGAGTCCCTTGCTCACTTTGCCACTGGATTCAAGCAAGCCTGGCTGAAGATGGCTGTAATGCCAGAAAACGGTCCTAGGAAGCTTGTTTCAGGTCCAGGGAAGGCCTGGCTTGGCATTTCTGGCTGGACTGTTCCCATGAGGCACAGGGTCAGACTGATTTGCACATGGCCATGTCTGAACTGGGGTGGCACAGTGGGCTAAAGAACGGTGATGGATTAAACCCAGATCTGTTGACTGGGTGTGAGTGTTTTGATTGGTTCAGATGCTCCGTCCATCACCACCCCCTTTTGTACCGCTTTGTTCGCCATAACTTGGCAGGGTAAGCTCAGACGTGAGTCACTTGCTCACTTTGCCACTGGATTCAAGCAAGCCTGGCTGAAGACGGCTGTAATGCCAAAAACCGGTCCTCGGAAGCTTGTTTCCGATCCAGGAAAGGCATGGCTTGACAGTTCGGGCTGGACTGTTCCCATGAAGCACAGGGTCAGACTGATTTGCATATGGCCATGTCTGAACTGGGGTGGCAGAGTGGGCTAAAGAACGGTGATGGATTAAACCCAGATCTGTTGACTGGGTGTGAGTGTTTGATTGGTTCAGATGCTCCGTCCATCACCACCCCCTTTTGTACTGCTAGGCCAATGCAGGCACAGACACACCACATGCTGTAACTGTAGCATGGCCCATTGTCATTCTGTATGAGATAATCGGCACAGAGAGAATGACAATGGGGCTAATTGACAAGTCTGTGAGGAGCTGTGGAAGTCTCCTCACTTGAAAGAAATGCAAGCTGGCCCCCAACAGTGACTGCTGTAAAACCCCTGAGGCTTCTCAAAGGGGTCATTGCAGCCCAGCTTCTCAAAGGGGCCATTGCAGATTGCTGCAAATCCCAGAATTATGGACAAAAGGCGTCCTTAAAAGGAATTATAATGGACAACGGACTAGACACCGAAATACCGGAGCGTCCGTGAAATTTACATACGATTGGTCACCCTACCTGGAGGTGACCATGGCTCTGGAAACAAATTTGTGGGCCCGCTGCCCTTCTAGCTGACTGCCTTGTGGACCCGGGATGGGGGCGTGCTCGCTCTGACATGCTCCACCCCGTGATACAGGTACATATGGCCTGTGTGCTGTGCATTGGGATGACCTCCTGGAGGGGCATCGCCCCACCCCCCTGAGACTGGGATTACCTGGATGCCTTAATCTGTGTCCACCTTAGAGGATTGAGTCTGCACCCCTCACAGTTGGGAGTCCTGGCTATTTACCTAGAGATAGATACAAAACAAAATGATCTCTATGCTATAGGGTTTGCACATCAAACACATGGTCAAAGTAGGAGAAAATAAGGTCAAAAATAACAAAAACTGTTTCAATTGTAGTGCTCCCTTGGTACCGACTCCCTGCAATCACGGGTGAGAGATCCGGGACATCATCAACTCCTCCTTCCACACCGCCACCTTCCCAGAGAGCTGGAAGCACGCCGAGCTCACCGCCCTCCTGAAGAAACCAACGGCGGACCCCACCGACCTCAAGAACTACCGCCCCATCTCGCTCCTTCCCTTTCCGGCCAAAGTCATCGAGAAGACCGTCAACAGACAGCTGGCCGCCTTCCTCAAGACGAATGGTTCCCTCGACCCCTCACAGTCCAGGTTTCGGGCCAACCACAGCACCGAGACCGCCCTAATCGCAGCCACCGACGACATCAGAACCCAGATCGACAACGGGAAAACAGCGGCCCTCATCCTCCTGGACCTCTCTGCGGGGTTCGACACTGTCTGCCACCGCACCCTAGTGAAGCGCCTCAGCAACATCGGAATCCGAGAGAAAGCACTGGAATGGATAATCTCCTTCCTCGCCGGAAGAACCCAGAGGGTCCGCCTCCCCTGTTCAGATCCGAGGCCACCGAAGTCATCTGCGGCGTTCCTCAAGGATCTTCACTCAGTCCAACCCTCTTCAACGTCTACATGAGCCCCCTCGCAGCCATCGCACGTCAACACAACCTCAACATCATCTCCTACGCCGACGACACCCAGCTGATCCTCTCCCTCACCAACGACCCCACCACCGCCAAGGCCAAACTACACGAAGGGATGAAAAACGTTGCTGACTGGATGAGGAGCAGCCGTCTTAAACTGAACTCAGACAAGACGGAAGTCCTCATCCTGGGATCATCACCCTCCGCCTGGGACGACTCCTGGTGGCCCCCGGCCCTGGGCACCGCTCCCAAACCAACGGACCACGCACGCAACCTGGGCTTCATCCTGGACTCCTCCCTATCGATGACCAGACAAGTCAACGCCGTCTCATCCTCGTGCTTCAACACCCTGCGCATGCTCCGCAAGATCTTCAGATGGATCCCGACCGAAACCAGGAAGACCGTCACCCAGGCACTCGTCACCAGCCAACTGGACTACGGGAACACCCTCTACGACGGAACCACAGCCAAACTTCAAAAAAGACTCCAGCGCATCCAGAACGCCTCCGCATGACTCATCCTGAACATCCCCCGACACCGCCACATCACCGGACACCTGAGAGACCTGCACTGGCTCCCCGTCAGCAAGAGAATCACGTTCAGACTCCTGACCCCCGCACACAAGGCTCTTCACGACCTGGGCCCCAAGTACCTCAACGACCGCATGACCCTCTACACGCCCGCCCGCCAGCTTCGATCAACCAGCCACGCCCTCGTCACCGTACCGCGCATCCGCAGAGCCACCGCCGGAGGAAGATCCTTATCCTACCTGGCGGCCAATACCTGGAACTCCCTCCCCACCCACCTTCGGCGAACCCAGGACCATCTCTACTTCAGGAAGCAGCTCAAGACCTGGCTGTTCGAGCAGTAACTTACCCCCCCCCCCCAGCGCCTTGAGACCCTCCCGGGTGAGTAGCGCGCTCTATAAATGCATTGATTGATTGATTGATTGATCCGGCCTGGAGCGAGTTCCCAGTGGGGTGAGTTTACTGAAGGAATGGTACCCAAAGCACACAAATAAGTCCAGACAGTTCTCTTAGACAATGATATGTCAACAGTAAAGGTCTGCAAAATTTTTATCTTATGAATATTCTTCGCTTTTAATCTTCTCCAAATCTTCATCTTACATACAATACATCTCCAAAAAGGCAGCTGGCACGTGCTTCGTTTACAAGACTTTTTCAAGACTGCAAAGAGTGTACACAAAAGGCTCAAATTACTGTGAGTTCAGATGACAACACAAAATGCACTTGTTACCCTTGTAGGGTTACACTACAGTTTAAAGGCCATAGGGAGAGAGCTCACTCGTGAGGGAGGAAGAAGAAATTATACAAGTATGAGATGGTGTTTGTTCCATAACCATTTTAAAGAAAAGAAGGTACGCCCGGAAACTCCCTCTGTAGGTACACCATGGAAAGTGTAGATAGTGTAATAGGATGCCAATGTTAATAAAGTGGAAATCGAGCAAAGACTTGCACCCTAATGAATGAGTGAATCCGAGACACCATTTGTGATTCAGTGACGCTGAAGTGTATTCACTCTACCCATGTGATATGTACCTGTTTGACACTGTAAGTTCCTATGTCTGTGTAGTAAATAGTACAAGGTCAAGTTAAAGTAACTGTGGTGAAAATATATATATATGTGTGTCTACCAATAGTAAGTAATGGAGGGAAGGGTGAGAATGAGCAGCTATGTTAAATAGTCATTTTGCGACTCATAGCTGCTCCTTCTCACCCTTGCCTCCCTGCTTACCATATATTTTCTTCACAGATACTTTAAGTTGACCTTGAACTACGTACTACATGGACATAGCACTTACAGTGTCAAACTAGTACATATCACACAGGTAGTTAATACTCTTCAGCTTCACTAACTCACAAATAATATCTCGAATTCACTCATTTGTTAGGGTCCAAGTCTTGGCTTGGTTTCCACTCTATGAACTCTATGAACATTGGCATCCTATCGTCCTTTTCACGCTGTGGCTACAGCGGTAGTTTCCGGCCACAACTTCTTTTCTCTAAAATTGTTATGGAAGATTCACCATCTCGTACTCGTATCATTTCTTTTTCTTCCCTCGCGGGTGAGCTCGCTCCCTATGGCCTCTAAACTGTAGTGTAACCCCACAAAGGTTACATGTGCTTTCTGTGCTGTCATCTGAACTCACAATAATGTAAGCCTTTTGTGTACACTCTTTTCACCCTTGAAAAAGTCTTGTAGATGAAACACGTGTTGTGGCAGGGATTCTGCTCAGGAACAGAACTATGCTTGGACCATAGAATATCAGTAGTTAGGGACCGAGTCTCCATACCACCTCAGGACCATGAGCCCCAGTCTAGCTTGCTACAGTGTCTCACTTGCCCGCCTACTCAAAACTGGAGCGACAAGTGAAGTGACACCCCAGAACACAACACTCTCGACCCTCAGGGATTGCTGTGACAGGACACTCCCTTTCTCTCACACACTCGTACTCGTCCACAATAAGATATGAAAGAGACATGAAGGAAGCTTGAAATGTTTATTTGAACTATCATGCTCTGAAATGCAGTATACATGCCACAATTAGAAAACAACTGCCTAACAAACATACCATCAGCATTGTCAAAATACTGTATATTATGAAAAGCCCAGTCATATTATAAGACAGAATAGCCAACCCCCCACCCCTTCTACAGAGGAAAACTGATTAAACTGATTATACGGCAAAGATCTCCGGGATTAGTAGTGGACTCTGTACCTTAGCATACACAGATGAATTCATTACATCTCAAATACAGCCATGATATAAAATATCAGTCTCTATCCATGTGTTACTTTGCTGGGCATACATATATGCCAAGGTTCAAATACTCATAAACAACAGCTGCATTTCTGTGTTGTGTCTAGGTGGGAGCGCCTGAACAGAACAAATCAACAAGGGACATTGTTGTTTGACCTTTTCTACTATCCAGACTAAATCCCAGGAAAGAACAGAATGAGAAAAGTACTTCTCGTAGTGTGTGGAAATATAATGTGGCTCAGAAGCAAACATGGTTTTGTAGTAACGTGTGCAAAGCTAATGCACCTTGTGTCATGCACAGTGAGGCTAACATAGGGAAAATTATAATGGGTCCTGAATGGAACACATGACAGTGTTGGGTGCCTTTTTGGAGATGTATTGTATTGAAGACGAAGATTTAGAGAAGAATAAAAGCCAAGAATATTTATAAGAAAAAAACTTTGCTGACCTTTACTGTTTACATATCATTGTCTAAGAGATCTGTTGTGCTTTGGTACCAGTCTTCCGTAAAATCTTCCTGGCGGTAGATAGTGGTGCTGCCGTGGGATGAATAAACTCACACAGAAATCTGCATGTGGCAGAGGGGTGTGACTGGTCTGATGCCCACACTCGATAGACAGGTGAAGCTTTTTGCCCCAGACAGGTCTGACGCCATACTGCATGCCGTACTGGAGTCTCATATGTCCCTGGAAAAGAAAATGGATCAGGGGCGGCTCCTCCTTTAGGGCAAAGGAGCATCGCCCCACTGCTTTCTCGCAGTGCGAGAAGCAGAAACATACAATGGTAAAACTACCTTTTATGTTTCTGCTTCTCGCACTGCGAGAAAGCAGAAGTGTTTGGTTGGGGGTGGGTGGGGCTGGGAGGAGTGTCTTGCCCACTGCTGAGGGCACTGACTGTTTGGGCAGCCCCATGGCCGACCAAACCAGTCATGCACACTCTGCCTTTTCTCCATGTAGTCTGCATGCAGCATACATGGAGAATATGCCCTCCCTCCCAAATACCTGGCTGGTTTTTGTCCCAACCAATCACAACGCTGCCATTGCAGAGTTGTGACCTGCTTAGGCGAGGGGAGGTAAGCTGCCTGCTTCCTGTTTCTAACGAAGGCATCAGAGCAGAAGAGGAGCAGAACGACACGGGAACAGGCGGAAAAGGTAAGTTACATTTTTCTTTTTTTTAATTTTAAATTAACCCCCTGTGATCCCCGCCACACCCACCCGCAAGTCATGCCGGCCGTGACTGAAATTGATGCTAGTGCCATTGATATTAGCCTGCTTCATGCGGGTCAAGCGAAGCTCTTGGACAGGGTGGTGGAAAACAAATCAACCCTTGCCACCCTGTGGCCTTTGGTCTCTAACCTACAACAACAAATAAGTGGCTTGTATAGGAAGGTTCAGATTCTCCACACCCGAGTGGAGGGTACAGTCGGCCAAGACAGCCTCAGTAATATCAGGGTGTTTGGTCTCCCTGAATAGACTGAGGGTCCCTTTGTTGAGTTATTCTTGGAAGAGTGTCGTTGGTCCTGGGCGCTCCCATGCCGACCAAAGGTGGCAGTCCTTTGAACTACCGGAACCAAGATGACATCCTGCAATAGGCCAGTTAAGATAGCCCTTGAGAGCTGAAGGGGCATGAACTTTATATTTTCCCTTATTACATGACCCTGTTACAACGAAAGAGGCAGAGCTTCATAGAGGTCAAACAAGCTCTGAGATCTCTTAAAATGTCTTTTGGTCTCATCTTTCTGGTGAATCTCTGGGTTGCGGCTGTGACAAAAATCATTACTTTGGGGCATCAGACGAGGTGTGGGAGTGGTTGGAAAGTGAGGACCACAACATCATGAGCATGAGGAAGAAAACACAAGCGGCACCTGGGAGAAGGCGAGCGAGGAAATGAGCTAGTCAACGCACGCCCAGAGCCCCTATCAGGCAGCAAGGCGGCGATAGAGAGGGCTCGCCGGTCCTTGACATCAAGGTGAGGAGGTCATCACTGCCGTCACCAGGGGACAGTGATGCAGAACCTATTGGTTGAGGTTCGCAGACATCTACTCATTCATCTTCCCATGTACTTACTCATCCACCCAGTATTTATCTCGTTCTAATATTCATCCACTCTCCAGTTGCACATACAAACTCATCAGGCAAGAAAGACACACATATAAAATAGCCAGAACTATTGGCATTGCCAATACTTTTTCCCTTTGTATTTTTGATAACCTGTTCTCCCCACCCTCATCCTATCTTCTTAGACCCACCCCTCTCTTCACATAACTGAGGGATTTATAGGAAAAGGAAATCGCCATTTTCAGAAGGTATCTGTGACTCGTGGGGTTTTCTCGCTGTTCTTTCCATCCTCAGGAGCCTTGTGTGGGCCACAAGAAACCACCGCCACACTCAGAGCTGTACTAAAGTAACCACATGGACCCCTGGTAATCTTTTCTCTGCAACTCCTGTGCGGCTCGCCCCCACACACCACAACTCACTGAACCAGAGCACCCTCCTGCCCACCACAAAACACTTCTAGTAAACGCTATTTTGAAAGTTTGCAAACAAGGTTGGCCTTGTTTCTTTTAAACAACATAACGTTTGTGAGTGGAATTTGTAAGTCCCATTGACAAAACGGTATGTTAAAATACGATCTACTGAGTTAAGCTGTGTTTTGTGTGGTATGGTTTGGTGTGCTGCGATTCAGTATGCTTGGCTGTAGTATAGTGTTCTGAGGCATTGTTTTATGTTGTGCCATATTTCCAGGGTATGTTTTGCTATGCTGCTCATGTTGTACTGTGCTATGTTCGTGCTGTGTTATGCTGCACTGCTGTGCAGTATTTTACTCAGCTGCACTGTGCTGCAGTGCTTTGTGGTCTACTGAGTTGTGGCTCGCTACTTCGTGGTGTTGTGCTTTGTGGTACACCGCGGTGCAGAATTTCTATATTATTGCTTTGTGATGCAGTTGTTTGTGCTATGCTGCAGTATTTTGTTCTGTTCTGCATTCTGCACATTGCATTGTGGTATGCTGCTACATTGTGATGCAGTGGTATATGCTATGCTGTGTGGTGGTGAAGTGTTGTATGCTACCCTGCCTTGTGATTCAAAGTTACAAGGACAACAACTGAGAGCTCCCTCTTGCAGCTGCCAATGCTGCATTTTACTCCCCTTCCCGCACGGAAGGTGACTCTGTTCGGATGCAGCTCTCCAAAAATGTCCAACTAACAATCATAGGTAAAAAAAAAACCAAAATGTCTCCCTGGTTTTCAGTCGCAGCCGACATGACTCGCGGGTGGGGGGGCAGAGGGTCGCGCAGGGATGGGGTCGCACAAGTGGGTGGGTTAATTTAAAATAAAATTTAAAAAAAATGTAACTTACCTTCGCCGCCCGTTTCCGCATTGCCTCTACTCCTCTCCTGATTTCCTGTCTCTGGCATGAACAGGAAGCAAGCAGCCTCCCTCCCCTAAGCCAATCACAATGCTGCAATGGCAATGCTGTGATTGGTGGGGATGCCGACAGCCAGGCGCCTTGGGGAGGCCATTTTCTCAAAAAAAGCAGAGTGCAGATGACTGGTTTGGTCGGCCCTGGGGCTGACCAAACAGTCAGCGCCCTCATAAATGGGCCAGCCACTCCTCCCCGCCCGCCCACCTGCCCGCCCCCAACCAAACAAACACTTCTGCTTTCTCGAAGTGCGAGAAGCGGAAACATAAAATGGTAGTTTACCAATTTATTTTTCTGCTTCTCGCACTGAGAGAAAGTAGTGGTGCAACGCTCCTCCGCCCTAGTGGAAGAGCCGCACCTGCTAGTTTTCATTTGCAATCTAGTGTGCTTTGTGTTTGCATCCTGAACAAAGGTCTTTGAATTAATCTTCTGCTCCTTCTGGGCTTTTTTAGATTGATTATGTGTTGAGCAGGAGTCAGATTAAAGTCTCTCAGGTTCACCTCTTCCCTGCTTCCTTATACTTTCTACTCACCTGTCACCTGTATCAGTTTCCACTCCTGACACTTATTGTGAGGCATGGGGCTCCGGAGAGCTGCCCTGCTCACCTGTCAGCGTGTGCAGTGGAAGCAAGCTCAGAAGAAACCAGGCAGCTGATATAGCCACCCCTTTCCTGCAAGACCCACAACTAGTTCCTTGGACCTGGAGTGACGAGGCGAGAAGTAGTCCAGTAGTTGCCAATAGATAAACTGCAGAGAGATGGCGGATTCTTGTCCTTTTTCCTTCATTTTCAGTCAATGGGTCCAATTATATTTCTCCAGCTCATAGGGTTCTCTTTTTTCATTGACTGCAAGTGAGGCTGTCTTCTAATTCCCAAAAAAACACCCCTCTCTGTGTCTTTCTCTGTTCTTTTTGTCTCTCTTTTTTCTGTAACTACCTCTCTTCCTACTTTTTTTTTAATCTATCCCGAGTATTCTGCTGCCAAGCTCTAAGCAGATCTGGCTCTACCTACATGGAGAGTATTTTGGGGCGGGGGGATGGATGGACCGGAGGCTGCCTCACCTATGAGCTGGATGGAGGCTGAGAGCTAGGGCCATGATGAGCTGGTACTGTCGGAGCAGTTCTGTGGTACCTTTTGTAGTTCAAACGGGATTCAAGGAGGAGCTATTTAGTCTGCCTTCGTGCAAATTTTAGCAATAATGTTATCTTAGCTGAGCTGACAGCAAAAATCTGACATAATTTCCCTGTACCCGAGGGGTGTATTTCCACTGGTGCAGCAGGTACATTGGCAGTGAGGTCCAGAGGCCTGAGGGGTCCACAGAGCTCCAAGTATTTCTGTATTTGATCATTCAAACAGTGGCCAGGGGCACATTTCCTTACTTGCAGTAGGGCCCTTGACACGCTGGCTACGCCACTGAGTTCCCCATTATTGGCTCCATATGAAAGTACATAACTAGACCTTATTAGGTAATGGTTACTGTATTTCTTGTGGCCTGAGTCTTAGTATTCACTTCCAGTGGAGACTGACATCGCCAGCAACTGCAAATAAAAAAAAAATGTAAACACTTACCTGAGACGTACCGGACCTCTTCCTTCCTCTTCTTTCGTCCTCTGTAGCCCAGCCACCAGGAAAACTCCTTTGACCAATCCTGGCACTGCTCTCATACCATGAGAGCAGCACCCTGATTGGAGGGAGCAGCCTTACTCGGTGCTCCACAGCACTCTGGAGGCCTCCATTTACTCCCAAACCAGCTGTCTTGAAACAACTGGGTTTAGAGGTTTAAAGTGTTCATGTGTAGCTGGCATTCGCAAGATGGCTGGCCAAAAAGACATGCACACTTTAAACAGTGCATTGAACAGCCCACCTACCTCCCTGCTGCTGTCACTCAGCAGCAGCTCCACCCCCGTCCTGACGCTTTGTTCGGAAAAAAGGGAATGATGAATTACCATTTTATTTTTCATCTCTGGGGCTTTGGGAGTGATTTAAGTGGGCCGATATTCCTCTGCTCCAACAGAGGAGTCACCCCTGTTCTCTCCTTCTAGTCAGTTTTATGCTTTTCTACAGTTTGTAGGTAGGTTTAGAGTACTTAGCGGAGTCATCCATGCTACTTTCTTTGCCGTGGTGCTGTCATGTCTTCTTCCTGTCCCAGGGAGGGTTTCATTGGTGGTGTTGTCACGTCTTCTCCCTGTCCCAGAGATAGTTTGACAACTGGACCTGCCTTGTCTTCTTCCTGTTTCTGGGTCCCTGGATGCTGTTACCTTACGAGCTAGCCAACACCCTCTTAGGGGGTTATTCACAAGGACTTAACTTCGATCTATCCTCGCCTTAACGCATCAAAAGTGAAGATAGATTGAACACCCCATTCACAAGCTGGTGCAAACTGCAGACATCGCCTGTATTCCCACAATAACCGCCCCAAAATTTATCTCCATGGTGGACACCACCAACTAACCCTAATGAGATGCGGAGTAGGCGTTCCCGTGCAAAAACACACGAAAAAACCACGACACCACTTTCACAAGGATCTGTCAGATCTGCAAAGCCTGCCTTTTGCTGGTGCTAAGCAGGAGGACTACCTGCATCATGAAAGGGAGCTCAGCCAAGAGCCACACCTGAAGACCCACAGATGCCATGGAGACAATGTTCATGCAGCCGCGAAACCCATGAGGGCAACAATATCCCCCACCTCCACCCCCGGCCACCTCCCCCCCCCAGACATACACATACCGTGCACGACACAAGAGCCACAACAAACGCATGATGATGCACATTGTCAACATAAAAGCAGACGTGTGGCCAGAAAAACGAGAAACAGTCACACAGCACTGAAGTAACAGCGATCCTGCACATTGTCGATGACGCCCTACAAGCCCTAGACCGAAATCAATCTTGCCTACTGATCCTCCTAGACCTATCATCAGCTTTTGATACGGTAAAACACGAAGTGCTTATGACCAGACTACAAAACAGGATGGTTTTGTCTGGAAACGTGCTGAAATGGTTTGATTCTTTCCTACAGAACAGGACTCAGCGATTCCTGGTTAACCCAGCAATCTCTTCCCCGAGCCCCAACGCAATAGGGGTCCCACAAGGCTCTACGCTATCCCCAGATCTATTCAACCTATATGTAGAACCCCTAACGGAGATCCTTCTAAAATCACAGGTATCCTATCACATGTATGCGGACGACACGCAATTATACATAAAGATCGCCTCCCTTGAGGACATTGACCTAATGAACAAGACACTAAAGAGTGCTTTGCAATGGCTAACAATGAATCATCTGAAACTAAACGCCCAGAAAACCGAATTCCTGCTAATCTCACCGACAAGGAGCCAATCTGAAGTTATAGAGTGGACTAAACTGGTGACTGCGCTAAACTGCACCCCGACCCTAGTTAACTCAGCCAAATCACTAGGAATTACACTAGATAAGAACCTCGACATGAAAAACCATATTAACGCAATGGCCAAGAGCGCCCGCTTCCACCTGAATTATTTAAGAAAACTGAAACCCTTTATCACTGAGACAGATCTAAAACTGGCTATACAATCACTAGTCATCTCGAGGATCGAATATGGCTGCACCACATTGGCGGGCCTGCCAAAAACATCCACAGCACCACTAAAAGCCTGCCTCAACGCAGCGGCGAGACTCATTACGGGAACGAAGAAATTCGATCACATATCTCCTCACCTGAAAGCACTACACTGGCTACCTTATGAAGCCAGAATTCAAATGAAGATGGCCTGTATCACGCACAAAGCGGTTCACTACAACACACCTAGATACCTAGCCAAGAAACTTAAGATCTCAGGAGGTAACAGAACAACGAGAAGTGCAAAAGATCTGCTACTACGACCAGCCTTTTTCCACAAGAAAAAGACCTACAACAGAGCATTCTCCGGAGCTGCCCCCAGAATCTGGAACTCACTCCCCCCAAACATCAGGAAGATTCAAAATACAGTAACATTCAAACGAGAATTGAAGAGCCACTTGATGAGTAAATACCCTACTTAGAGTAACCTAAGGATCACCGGGATGATCATTTATGCTAACTGAGTGCTGCCCTCTCCATGGAAAACTGGAAGATCATCATCGAACAATGAACTGATACCGCTGCTACCTCGTATATATGTGTGAACTTGAACTATATCTCACAGTCATACTATATAACTTCTATCTCACTTGATTTATTTATCCATATATGTGGAACTTTAAGTATATGTCACAACCACTATATATAACCTCTACCGCACTTGATTTATTTATACATACTATCCTTGATATGCACTGAATCGCCTTATAACCCTACCTCAACGAGCATGGTTTGTTACCACGACACAAGCCAAGCCTTGCTCTCTATATATTGACAATTGCACAATCATTATGAATATATATATTTAATCGCGTCCATACAGTATATTGCCTTCTACCTCACTATTTTCTTGTTGTTAGTATTGCTTTTATTGTCTTTATATGTAATTCCTTCCTGTTAAGCGCTCTGATACCCACGGGTCTTGTTCGCGCTATATAAAACACTATAAATAAATAAATAAATAAATAAATAAATAAATAAATAAATAAATAAATAAAAACGTTATTGAAACACAACACAAAACACCATTGCGGAAGACTCCTGTTGGATCCGTCAGGGACAATCTCGACATCAAAGCCTGGAAAAGAAAGCACAAAATCAGGACTTGTGTCATGCGCACATCAAAGGAGCGAGACACAGAGAAACAGAGAAGGAAAGTGAGCCAGAGGGAGGAAGAGAGGGAAGGAAGGGAGAGCGAGAGAATGGAGAGAGAGTGAGAGAGAGGAAAGCAAAGGAAGGGAGAGAGAGAGAGAGAGAGAGAGAGGGAAGGGGAAGGGAGAGAGAGTGAGAGAGAGAGAAGGAAAGGAAGGGAGAGAGAGAATGGAGGGAGAGTGAGAGAGAGGAAAGGAAAGGAAGGGAGGGAGAGAGAGAGGGAAGGGAGAGAGAGTGAGAAAGAGAAGGAAAGCAAGGGAGAGGGAGAGAGAGAGAGAGGGGGGAGGGAGAGAGAGAGGGAAGGGAGAGAGAGAGAAAAGGGAGAGAGAGTGAGAGAGAGAGAAGGAAAGGAAGGGAGAGAGAGAGACACCGCCGCCCCTGCACACACAAGCCCCACTGTTCATCTGCTGCCACCGGTGTGTCCATCCGTAGGCACACCACGTGCCCATGCAAGCTCCAGGCCCCGGTCATGCCACCATGGCATGGTCCACATCATTCGGGCCCGCCATGGCCCAGCAGGTCCCACACATGACTCTGAGTCCTGAGTCATCAATGGCGGAGACCACATCAGTGCACACGTCATCATCTCAGGCTGCACACCCGCTCAGCTATTACGGGTGCCACTAACCCTGTGCAACACCAGGCAGCGCCACCTGGTGGTAGGCCGTGTCGGGCACAAGGCCTCGGGTGCCACTAACCCTGTGCAATGGCAGTCAGCGCCACGTGGTGGTAGGCCCGTGACAGCCGCAAAGCCTCGGGTGCTACCAACCCTGTGCGCAGAAACTCATGGGCCCTTTATGATTGAGCACCGTGGAGCGTCTGTCATCCAGTCATCACCTGCGGAGAGGAATGTGACGTTGTCGGACCCTTATATTTGCAGGGTCACATGGCCTGTGACACCTGTGCCAGATGGGTGTGGTGTGTGTGCAAACCTGCCGTCAGGGAGTGGCCGTGACATGCTGACAACTAGACCAGTGACCTGCACACTACCAGTGAGTACGCCTGTGACAGGTAGTTATGTGGGCCCCCCTCGGAGCGTAAGCGGAGTGGTCTGGCCTGGCGTACACCGGACCAGCGCAGGGCTTGCAACAATGACTTGGGGGCTCTGGGCGTGGTTCACTCCCTATCCGGACAAGGAAGTGACTAATGCGTGTTACCCTGTTGTAGTGTCCACGGCACCCGGAACACAATAGGCAATGTAGCACACGGTGACTGGTATCCCACTAGATGAGCATCATTGACGTAAGGGAAATCACTGTCCCTACTTTCATCCACACATTCATACATGAATGATGAAAGACATGACACAGCAGTGTGTTACTGCTGGATGTTTATTGTACATCCAGTAGAGTTTTGCAGCTGGAGCGGTACAGGTCCATGCCAAGCACACCACACAATATGGACCCGTGGAGGGCCAGCCAGTGTCCATCCATGGATGACAGGAAGATGAAGAGGAAGGGTACAGTCCGCAGCCTGGTCGCCGTGTCATTGATCATCAAACAGGATATGGCAGTCCATGTCGCGGTCCAAGGTGAGTGCAGTGGAGTTGACGGTTCAGTGGCAGGTCATGAGATCATGTGCGGCACTAAAGCAGAAACAGGCAAGTTAGCGGAAATGAATGCTAATGCCTCCTTCTGACAACAATCCCATCCACGTCCTCGTCCTCGTATGTGTGCTCTGCCCCATCCTGTGGGTGTTGAAGTACCAGCTACGGCACTGTGTGCCACTGACACTTCAGGGGCCGGAGGAGGATGGTCGGCCGTACTGTGTGGCACTGACACATCAGGTGCCGAAGTGGATATTCCTGCCGCACTGTGAGGCACTGACACACCACGAGGCGGAGATGTGGGCAGTGTGGGGGCTGCAGCATTCATCAGCGCCACGCCTTGTGCCACTGACACTTCAGGGGGCGGAGGAGGATTGTCGGCCGCACTGTGTGCAAGTGACACATCAGGTGCCAGAGTGGATACTCCTGCCGCACTGTGAGGCACTGACACACCACGGGTGGAGATGTGGACAGTGTGGGGGCTGCAGCATTCATCAGCTCCACGCCTTGTGGCAGCAATGCCATGATGAAGATCTGCAGGGCATGGTAGATTCCAGCTACATTTCGCTGAGGTGCAGCAGTGGCTGCCCTCCTTTCTGCCTCCATCTGCACCATGTCCTCCATGAGCCTCCGCATGTGTGCCAGCTCATGGCTGGAATCGCTGGAGCCAGTCTGAGTGGACAGGTGTTCTTCTCTCTGCGTCATGACTCCAGCTATGTCAGTTAGGGCTCGTTGGAGACCATGGAGCGGGCTGTGGGTGTCTGTTAGGGACTGGAGCTGGTCCCTGATGGGACCTAAACACCCCTGGGTAGCGTCAGTTTGGTAGCCATGAGGCCGAACCCCACCCACACCTGCTCAGCCTCTGGCCCTCCCGCACACGGCGTTGGAAGGCCATGGTTTGTTCCTGGGGGTCTTGGGAGATTGCTGGGGCTGTGGGTGCCTCCTGCTGGGAGCTTTGGGTAGGGGGTAGGGTCTCCTCGATTCAGCTGGGCTGCCCTGATCCTAGAGGTGAGTTGCGGATGATGTCCATGATGTGTTCGAGGGGTCAGGTGTCGATGCTGGCGGTGTCCTCCTCGTCATCAGTAAAGAGTGGCTGGGACAGTTGTGCAGAAGGTGTTGATGGTGCATCTGCAATGTAAAGGGGAGATGGTGTATTACAGTTAGGGCTCCGGGTTTTATAGTATTTATTTTTTGGCCATTTTTGTCTGTATTTATCCATAGTGATTTTTGGCCTATTTTATCTGTATTTAGCCATATTTACATAGTGTTTTGCATATAAATGAAGTTGTAAAACTGTACATTCCCTTATCTATTTAACTGTTAGATGTGCATTCATAGTTTGATGTCAGTCGTGTTTTATCTATTTAAGCTGCCAAATAGTACATAACAGTACATCCACTGGTAAATACTAGCACTGTACCATAAATGGATCACTGAAATAATATCGAGGGACAAAATATCGACTTGCCAAAATATCGTGGACAAAATATCGACAGTCAAAATATCGAGTTTGTATCTACAAATAGGTAAGTACAAAAATATCGAGTACAAAATATCGTTAACAATAATATAGGTGTAAAAAATATCGACTTTATTAAAAACAGTGTTAAATTAAATTAATATTAAATTTTAATTACTAAAATATACTTAAAAATACTTAAATTAAATTATAATAATTAAATAATAAATGAAAATAATAAAAATAATTTTTTACAATCTTATTTGTTGACCCTGAACCCTAAAATATACCCCTTTACCCAAAAACCCAAAACTGACCCTGAACCCTAAAAATACCCCTTTACCCAAAAACTAAAAACTGACCCTGAACCCTAAAAATGCCCCTTTACCCAAAAACTGAAAACTGACCCTGAACCCTAAAAATGCCCCTTTACCCAAAAACTGAAAACTGACCTTGAACCCTATAAATGCCCCTTTACCCAAAAACTGAAAACTGACCCTGAACCCTAAAAATGCCCCTTTACCCAAAAACTAAAAACTGACCCTGAACCCTAAAAATGCCCCTTTACCCAAAAACTGAAAACTGACCCTGAACCCTAAAAATGCCCCTTTACCCAAAAACTAAAAACTGACCCTGAACCCTAAAAATGCCCCTTTACCCAAAAACTGAAAACTGACCCTGAACCCTAAAAATACTCCTTTACCCAAAATGTATCAATATTATTTAATTACCAAATAATTATTAATTAACAATAACAATAAAGTAAATATATTAGCACATTAGCTGTAATTATTTTAATAATTAATATTATTTTTCCCCAATTAATTACTTAACAATAACACAAAATTATATATATTAAAATGTACTCTAATTAATGTAATTAACTAATTACAATTAATTAATTACCAATTAATTACTAATACAAAATATGTACAAAATTATATTAATTAATTAACTAATTATTATTAATTAATTATCAATTAATTATTAATTATAAATATTTACAAACATATATTAATTAATTAATCATTATTCAATTACTTCCCACCCTATTCCCCTATAAACCCACAACCCGCTACAGAATTACATTACGCAATTATTAAAAAAACAAAATTCATTTAATAAAATATTTTATAACATTAATACACACTTTTTACACATATTATTACATAAAAATACACTATAAAATATTATATATTATTAAAAATTCGATATTTTTGCTATCTATATTTTATACAGTCGATATTACTTCACTTACCTGAAAAACGATATTTTTGTAGTCGATATTATGTCCAGTCGATATTTTGTCCAGTCTATATTTAAAACTCGATATTATGTCCAGTCGATATTTTGTCTGTGCACCACCATAAATATATGTTGACATATACCGTTATTTAAAGAAATATCATCCTGTTTTTTTAAATAATTCATGCTGTCCATCTGCTCAACTGCTGGCCTGCAATTCATGAAAGACAGCGCGGAGAGTCACTTAAAAGCCCAATTTTCTGTATTTATCAACTATTAAAAATAAATGCCGACAGAAAATGCATTGTTTTCTGTCTGTATTTATCAGTAAAAATCCATAAAAACGGAAAACAGGGAGCCTTAATTACAATGTGTCCACATGTATGTAGCCGCATGGAACATGTTGACATTCAGACAGCATGGCATTGTACATTGTGACAGTGTGTAGATCAGGGCCATGACCCAGAGTCATTGTGAGTGTGCACTGTGCTCTGCTTGATTGTGCATGTGTCAAATTGTGGCCCTCTCCACCCGTCACTCCAGTACCTGTTGGTCATTCACCCTGTTGCGGTTGTGTTGTGTCCTGTTGAGCAATGTTCGTTCCCCCGACTCCGGCTCAGTCTCCACACTGATGTCTGTCGACACCAGCTCCTCCATGTCATCCAGCACGAGCTGTGGCGCTGGGCTCCCACCTCTAGTCTGCATTGCTGCCTTCTGGTTGGCTGTGAGTTTCTCCTTGGTCTTTCACTTAAAGTCAGTCCATCGCCTCGCCCATTGACCTCTTGTGCTCTCCGACGGCATTCACCTTGTCCACGATGTTCCGCCATATCCCGTTTTTGGTTCCCAATAACATGTTGGAAGTGACGAACAGTTGTTGATGGTGTTCCATCACCTCCGTAATCAGCATCCTGTTTTCCTGTGGACTGAACTTCGTCTTCCTTTTCTTCTTGTCCTTGCCCTTCCCTTCCCCAAGATCACGAGCTGGTCGTCCGGGGTGCTTGTGGGGTTGTGCTCGTCCACTGCGCCTGCTCCGGCTGCCTAGATGGTGCTTGGGTGTTGGTCAGTTTGTGTTTGGGTGTTTTTTCTACTTTTATAGTGATTCTTCCCGACTGCCCTGTATGTATTGCAGGCCTGGCGCTGCTTATCACTGATTTCCTCATCGTGCTTTGGCCCATCGTATGTTTTTTCGCATTGAGGTTTGTGTTTTCATCTCAGTCGAGCTAGTTGTATCACGGACATTGGCAGCGGTTTCGGCATACTATCGCATACTACCACCTTGTTGTGAATTCCACGTTAACACAGGGTTATTTTCCCGCGACCGTCTGCGATGTGTAAAAGTGCGTTCACATTTTTGGGTGATGTTTAGCACAGGTTCTTATGAATATAGCTCAGAGTCTCTTTGAATCTTCAGTGAGGCTATGGTGGAGCAATTAAGGCTTACTCTTTGGAGGTGGTGTGAATGTTGGTCTAGAATACAAATACAATATAGTGGAAAGGAATTCACACTCAAAGATAAATGTCCTGCTGTGTGTATTTTCTCGAAAAATTCATATGTTCGGAAGGCACAAGAGTTAATAGAAAGAGTTGAATAAATCACAATAGCATCATGTATTCGCAAAACCAGTAGTTGTGCTTACCATGCAGGATCAGCACATTAGATCAAGACGGCCAGGAAATAGACAGTAAGAGCAGGGATCTAGTTGTAAAGTTGTGCCTCATGCAGTTCATTGTAAGCACTCGAGGAGGAAGGATACACCTAAACATCCAATAGCATTAGGTGAGAAATGAATACTTCATTGAGTTCAAACAACACATGATTGAAAAATCTTAAGCCCACATTAGGAACATCAAAATGGTATGCATCACTTATGTTCAGAGAAGACAAGGATTCATCACAGGGGCCAATCAAGAAAGATATACATAGGCACAAGGTACATTTAAGGTTTCTTAAATGTTAGTTATTCAGAACATTATATCTTGAATATTGATTTCACATAATTGATATTGACTGCAGATTTAAGTAATGTCTATAGTTTTCAGATAGAAGCAGCCGAGGTGAGATTCTTGTGTATCATTCCAATACCTAAATTGCCCATGTAATGAAAATTTCATGTTTAATGAGAATAAACAAAGTACAATTTAGCAGCCACCTTTTTAACCTCGCTTCTCAATAGTCAAATTTTTTTCTGATTGCACCTTGCTCAATTGATGAGTGAATTGTGCTACAACTAACCTTGGAAATTTCAGTGCTGTTGGAATACCCCCATCAGTGTTAGTATGGAGTTGAAAACCTTCTTCAAAGACAGTACTGTTTGCGATTGACTTTATTGAACTGAAGTTACATTTTTGTCTGTTACAATCTCAAATTCCTTCTAAGTTAGTATGGAGTTGAAAACTTTCTTCAAAGACAGCACTGTTTGCGATTGACTTTATTGAACTGAAGTTACATTTTTGTCTGCTACAATCTCAAATTCCTTCTAAAGATTTTGAACCACATAATTGATTTGGCTTTCTGAATGCATTGCAAGCTGCATTCAATATTATTCAAGGCAGATGAAGGTATAGTTCTGCATACCAATATCATTACACTCAGACATCAGACTAATATTTCACATTATATGTAGCAGGTGATCCATCTGTATTCACAAGCACCTGTAGCTGTAGACTGTTAACCAACTTTAACAAGCATTAGGAATGCATTAGGGCTCGGGTTTGTTTGAGTTTCATATAATGGCATTGTAAATGGTAATGTGTTTTAGCCATGTTTTTTGGAGTGCACTGACAGCTGTTGATGATTGTGCCAATTGAAAGAGTGACTGGTGCACTGTCAGCTGTGGGTGTGTGTGTGTGTGTGTTTAGTGAAAGTTGCACTGACATTGTTTGTTGTGTGCTTGGGTGTTTAGCGGCACTGATGCATGGTCGTGTTTGTTTTTGGTGAAAGCGTACATTGATGGTTGTTGGTGTTTGTGCCTGGTGACAGCATTCATTGACGGCTGGGGGTGTGTTGTTGTGTGTGTTGTTTTCTGTGTAGTGGTGAGTGTGTGGTGGTGAGTCTGTGGGGGTGAGCCTGGGGGGGTGAGTGTGTGGTGGTGAGTGTGTTGTGGTGAGTGGTGACGAGTGTATGGTGTTGAGAGAGTGAGGTATGTGGTTTGTGTGTGTGTTATGTGTGTGTGGTGTATGTGTGTGTGGTGTGTGTATGGTGTGTGTGTGTGGTATGTGTGTGTGGTGTTTTCTACACATTCACACACTGCCCATACACATTCACACACTGCTCACCCGCACACTCCCAATGTCACCCTGCATAGTCACACACTGTTCATTCTGCTCACTCACACAATGTGCAAACTGCATCCTTACACACTGTCTCTGCAGTCACTCTGCACTCACTGTCACTCTACACGCACTCTGCACTCATTCACTCTGAATCTGCACTCTGATTCTGCACCCTGCACTCTGAATCTGCACTCTGCACTCTCAATCTGCACTCTCAATCTACACTCTCAATCTGCACACTCAATCTGCACTCTCAAACTGCACTCTCAATCTGCATTCTCAATCTACACTCTGCACTGTCAATCTGCATTCTCAAACTGCACGCTCAATCTGCACTCTGCACTCTCAATCTGCATTCTGCATTCTCAATCTGCACTCTGCACTCTCAATCTGCATTCTGCACTCTCAATCTGCACTCTGCACTCTCAATCTGCATTCTGCACTCTCAATGTGCACTCTCAATGTGCACTCTCAATCTGCACTCTCAATCTGCACTCTCAAACTGCACTCTCAAACTGCACTCTGAATATGCACTCTGCATTCTCAATCTGCACTCTGCATTCTCAATCTGCACTCTGCACTCTCAATCTGCATTCTGCACTCTCAATCTGCACTCTCAATCTGCACTCTCAAACTGCATTCTCAATCTGCACTCTGCACTCTCAATCTGCATTCTGCACTCTCAATCTGCACTCTCAATCTGCACTCTCAAACTGCACTCTGAATCTGCACTCTGAATCTGCACTCTGCATTCTCAATCTGCACTCTGCACTCTCAATCTGCATTCTGCACTCTCAATCTGCACTCTGAATCTGCACTCTGCAATCTCAATCTGCACTCTGCATTCTCAATCTGCACTCTGCATTCTCAATCTGCACTCTGCATTCTCAATCTGCACTCTGAATCTGCACTCTGCTTTATCAATCTGCACTCTGAATCTGCACTCTGCATTCTCAAACTGCAATCTCAATCTGCACTCTGCATTCTCAATCTGCACTCTGCATTCTCAATCTGCACTCTGCATTCTCAATCTGCACTCTGAATCTGCACTCTGCTTTATCAATCTTCACTCTCAATCTGCACTCTCAATCTGCACTCTCAATCTGCACTCTCAAACTGCACTCTCAAACTGCACTCTGAATCTGCACTCTCAATCTGCACTCTCAATCTGCACTCTCAAACTGCATTCTCAATCTGCACTCTGCACTCTCAATCTGCATTCTGCACTCTCAATCTGCACTCTCAATCTGCACTCTCAATCTGCACTCTCAAACTGCACTCTCAAACTGCACTCTCAAACTGCACTCTGAATCTGCACTCTGAATCTGCACTCTGCATTCTCAATCTGCACTCTGCACTTTCAATCTGCATTCTGCACTCTCAATCTGCACTCTGAATCTGCACTCTGCATTCTCAATCTGCACTCTGCATTCTCAATCTGCACTCTGCATTCTCAATCTGCACTCTGAATCTGCACTCTGCATTCTCAATCTGCACTCTGAATCTGCACTCTGCACTCTGAATTTGCACTCTGAATCTGCACTCTGAATCTGCATTCTCAATCTGCACTCTGAATCTGCACTCTGAATCTGCACTCTGAATCTGCACTCTGAATCTGCACTCAGAATCTGCACTCAGAATCTGCACTCAGCATTCTCAAACTGCACTCTGAATCTGCACTCTGCACTCTGAATCTGCACTCTGAATCTGCACTCTGCACTCTGAATCTGCACTCAGAATCTGCACTCAGATTCTGCACTCAGATTCTGCACTCAGAATCTGCACTCACTGTCACTCTGAAGCACACTAAATTGTTGATGCGACCACAACTGTGTGAAGCACCATACAAGTTAACCCTTCCTGCATAGCCAAGCAAAGCGAGTCGAAGGAATATTTTACCACACTAAAAGTATCTAAAAATGAATAACAACTGATGTTCAAACAACGGGTGTAGCTATTGGAAACATTCTAAAAAGTTGATTCATTTTAAGTTAACTAATATGGGGCCAAACAGATAGCACACACTTTTCATATGGCTTTCTAATGGCTGTGTATACCTAACAGATCCCAATGCTACTGTAAAACAGGCCCTATCACAAAATGATATAGGGGCTTATAGAAAGATATGTGGATTGCACAAGTAAATAATTGTTGTGGTAATGTCAATGTAAGCAACTCGCATAGTGAAGTCTTCGCACTGCTAACATGTTACTGTTAGAACCAGTCCATAGATGGAGCTCATAATGTATGCAAAGCAGGAAGCATATGGGCAGTCATACCCGAGACTAATTCATTCCATATTCAAAAGCTTTATTTCCTCAGAAATTAGCATGAATATATACCTTCTGGCACTTCAGTCAAATTTCATTTTAACATTCCACTTTGCAAAAAAATCCACAGGCTATCGACTTACAAAGTGTTGTGCCAATGAGAGGGGGTGACAACGTTTTGTTATAATCTCAAATGCAACAGATCATATTTCAGCAATCTCTGAAATCCACACCTACATAAAATGCACATATGGGGCATATATAAATATATATCGTAAAGTAATACTCCATTGATAAGGTATAAGAATCTGCTCTGGAAACAGTCACATGAGCTTAATCACATAGGACAACTTCAAAACACAATCAGGCGCAATTAAGAGTCGTTTTCACGGCTGTCATATCATTTGAAAAGCGTGTGCCCAATAAACACGTCGGTGTGGCGCTCTTCACCGGGCTGACAGGAACGGTTCACTTAGTCTTAGAGGCAACACACAGTGAGCCAGATTCTATAACTAACTACAGATGGGACGGCCCCCACCCAGCCTCCCCTGCAGAAAAAGACAGAGCACTCTACGAGCAGGGAACAGGCTCACCGTGAGGATGGCATATCCCACCCACAGTGTCACCGGATGCAGGGCAGATAGAGGTTACAGTAGTAAGATGCGGGAGTTGTTTGTTATGGAAGCTAAACTTTACTGGAAAGAAAGAAAACATGTATTTTTACTAAGATGCGTGGAACAGGACCGGGTCATGCATGCAGTGAGATGAAGTGGTTGGCTGTAATCGCCAGGGTGACAAACGCACTGCTAAATGTTGAACGCGCTCAGACCATCTGGATTGCATTACACGGGCACCCTGACAGGTCCTAATTAAAATTAATGGACTGCCGTGCGCGAAACCCCACAGAAAATGCCAAAAATGGCGGACGAAAATTACACATGGCCTATTGAGATAAGGCTACTAGAAAAAAGGCACCGCAAGGACCAATCAACATGCAGATAGTAAAATAATGTACTAAACAAGTTCGCGCACTGAGGAATTTTTCCAGCAGAAGTCGGAACCCCGTAAGAATAGGAGCTCGCAGCTCCGCCCCACTTCTAAAGAAGTGGTGACATCGCCGAGCCCTAAAAAGGTACATCATACACAGTATATTAGATAGTTCAGTTCTGGAGAATAAATAGCCATTGTTAGAAATGTGATTTCTGGGTGGCTAAGGCTTGCGCCAAGCCAGGCAAAAACCACCACTCTAGTCATTGCAAGGAAGTTACCCGCCAAAGATAACCCCTGCTCACCCCCTTGGTAGCTTGGCACGAGCAGTCTGGCTTATCCCGGAGGCAATGTGTAAAGCATTTGCGCAACACTCACACAGCAACAATATACTAGGCACACCATAAAAGGGACTCCACACAAGGTTTTATCAAAAATAGCCTTTGTATTATCATAAAACACATTAGAATAGTAATCACACACTATATATATACACTGTGCGACCGGGCACTTGGCAATATTTACAGGGGATTATATACACATGACAGGGCCACTTGGGCCACTGTCTGATCCATCACTTAGTAAAGATAGTAAATGTAGAACATATAATAGACGTAGAACACAACCAGTAATTATTGGCAAACACTGTACTCAGCATCTTCCTGTAACACAAACCATATTAGGCACAGTATCGCATTTAGGCGGGAAATACATTCTGCGCCAACCTCACCACCATAACTCCCATTTGGGCTATAATTCACAGTAGGCAATAACTCAAACATAAACACAGTATGCCCAACCTCATAACCATACAACCACATTAGAGGCATAAATCAGGGTGTGTAAATCATAATACATGCATCACATTTCCTAGCACCACATAAATCACATTAGGGCCTGGTGCCCTATAAACCTTACAGTCCCCCTGGTCAACTGGCCTTCTCACAGGGGATCAAATGCCCAATGCCCAAAAGTCAGGGCAGCTGTCAATGGAGCATAGTTTGCACATGCACAATTGCGCTGGGGCCAAGGAGTACATCTCACTCCTCTCTCTCAAAACATGCCCCCAAAGAACTGTGACCTAAACACGGCAGCTGGCACTAAGTGCTGCGCAGCTGAAACCCAAATGAAGGCCTGGCACCCCTGTAACCTCTGGGCCTCACTGGGGCTCCCCCACTGAATGTGGCAAAATGTGGCGGCTGCCCACTGTCAGGCCGGGCAGCTGGCGCAGGAGCACAAGCACCGACAGTGTGCTCAGATCGGGAGCCACAATGCACATAATTACAGTTCTCCAGTATTAGGGGTGTCTTTCATAGATTCACATGCTTGAATATTCCCCGTCGTCGAAGTGGGAGTCCCACGGTAAATAAAATAGCAATAATGCTAATATATATATATATGTAATATCATAATACATAATAAAACAGATAAAATATGTCCTGAAAAACCTCAACAAAGGTTCCTACATAGGAATGCATTAGAGAGAAAAAACTCATTTGCAACATATCAGTATCATTATGTTAGTCCAAACTGCAGCCAATCAGGCTCAAGCACCCTCTAGAACCTTCTCCTCAGAAGCTCAAGCCCTCATTTTCTACCGCACGTCATGTGAAGGGAGTCTCCCTGAGCTCTGCTCAGTTTTCTTCATATCTACTCTTCTACTCAGTGTTTTCTCAAGATGTCAAGTAAGAAGTCTTTATTTAGACCTTGCTCTTCCTGTGGGAAACTGCGTTTATTTGAGAAGGACTCCCACCAAAAGTGTATCTACTGCTTATATCCAGAACACAAGGTGGCTGACTGTAAGTTCTGTAGAACTTTCCCTCCTAAAACCCTCAGAGACAGGGAGGGTCGTCTTCTGTTATGGCTGAAGGGCCTTCAAGATAAGGACGCAGTTTTATCAGACGCAGAAAGTTTCCAGTCAGGTCCTTCTTCTGTGGCTTCCAAGCGTGGCAGTGTTCAGGAGTTACCATCTCCTTTTCTAAAGAAGAAAAAGCTGGCCTTGACTGTAGCTCCAGTAAAACCTACTGCTACTATGACTGCTGTGTCTACGCCCACGAGACCTGGCTCTCAGGCGTCTTTTCCAGCCTCTATAAGTGTTGTCACACTTATGACAGCGCGGTTGTCGACGGGCTCGTCGACGACCGTTCCATCGACGAGATTGGCTACTGTGGCTTCGTCGACGACTACTGTCACAACGACGTCGGCGTCGTCGTCGGCGAGGTTATCGTCGACGGCTTTCACGACTACGAAAGCCTCTACCTCTTCAGTCTCGTCGACGATCCCTATTATATCGTCGACGAAGAAGCCAACGTCGACGAAGAAGTCATCGTCGATGATTCCGTCGACGTCGAAGACCCCGTCGACGGCGAAGACCCCGTCGACGATCCTGTCGACGTCGAAGACACCGTCGACGTCGAAGACACCGTCGACGTCGAGGACCACGTCGACCAGCTCGTCGACGACCGCTTTGTCGACGACGAAGTTTTCATCCAAGGATTCGACGACAATTCCGTCGACGATAACAACGTCGACGGTAGTATCAAAGCCTTCAATGTCGATGAATACATCCAAGACATCACCGTCTCCGACGACTGTTTCAAAATCATCGTCGTCAACGTTACCATTACCGTCAGGATCACAGCCACAGGACGCTAGATCCACTTCAGGTTCACTGTCCTTCGCCAACATGCCCTTAGTGCCCTTGGACACTTCAGTCCCTGCAGTTGTTACGGAGTCTTCTGTCAGCAATGTGGAGGATTCTGCTCTCCACCTGCCAACTCCTACTCTACAGCCACCTTCTCCTTTATTCGTATCGGACCATGAAACGGAATCCGTTCCGGACGAAACTGTTTATGGAGATGCTCAGAGTCCATCGGATTTGATAATCAAATGTCAGGACACTAGTTCTGAAGAGGAAGAGGATGAGGCTGTAGACCAGCACGAGGAACAATATGTGCAGGTTCCTATGGCAACTTTTCCAGTATCGCTCTTTTCCAACCTCCAACATATGTTGGATGATTACAATAGACGATTTCCGCCTACCCCCCAGGGTACTCCGGGACATGTTACCTCTGACGCCGCAATATCTTTTCAGCCTCAGAAAACTCCTCCTAGGCAGGCTGCTCCATCAGAAGATCCGCGGACAGCTATCCCCACTAATTCACAACAAGATGTGAATGATGAGTCGGAGCCGGAAAGAGAGGAAGGGGAGGTTAATCAGGATACAGATGATGAACAAGATCCATATATGGCGGAATTCGATGACTATCGAATACAGACACCCTCGCCACAACAGGGCAATTCCAGTGATTCACCTCCGGTTGACATCGCTAGCTTCCATAAATTGATGGATAAAGCTGCAGACCGCTTCAAATTGCCTAGAGTACAACGAGAGGAAGACTGTTTCCTTTATGATTTTAAGAACCAGCCTTATAAGCAAGTCCATACCATACCAATCATCGAGTTTGTTTGGAAGGAGGGATTGAAAATCATGCAGGCTCCAAACTCCTTGCCTGCTCAAATACCTCGATTGGAAAAGAAATATAAGGCCCCAACGGGCTCGCCTGCATGTTTACTCTCGCATCCTAAGCCAGACTCCGTAGTGACTCAGGCAGCGCAGCGTCGTGCGCGCAACCGGGCAACTCCTATCACTTCCCCTCCTGATAGAGAGGGTCGACGTTTGGATGCAATTGGGAAAAAGTTTTCGTCCATGGCGTCTACTTCAGCCCGTGCCGCTAACGCTCTGGCCATTTTAGGTCGTTTCGACCGTCAAATGTGGTCAGACATTTCCGCGCTGATTGCGCAGCTTCCGGAAACATCCAGGGCGGAAGCGCACCAGATCCTTCAGGATGGGCAAAGAGCTTCGGAAGAAATGATTGACTGTGCTGTGGACGTCGCGGGTACAGCCTTCCGTATTCTAGCCAGTGCTGCGGCGCTCCGACGCCAGGGTTGGCTGAAATCCATGTCGTTCCGGCAAGAGGTCCAGTCAAAAATACTTGACATGCCGTATGACGGAGAATCTTTGTTTGGTTCTAACATCGATGAATCCTTAGAGGCCATAAAGAAAGATACCGACACAGCAAAGTCGCTTGGGTCCTTATAGTTTAAGAAGCAGCCTTTTCGTGGGGCGCGTGGACGGGGCACCTCGTCCAATTTTTCACGAGGAGGACAATCGCAGTACCGCCTGTACAATCAGGGACACCAGCGTTACTCAAATCAGCAATCTTCTCGTCAGCAACACTCCAAGTCCTATAGAGGAAAGTCTAATTATAGAGGATCCAACAACAACAACAAACGTCAATGACTTTCAAGTTCAGCAGAATGTTGGAGGGCGAATCTCGCAGTTTTACTCCCAGTGGTCTCAAATAACATCAGACCAATGGGTTTTGGAAATTGTACGCAAGGGTCACGCCTTGGAGTTCACAGAGATTCCTCCACATTCTCTGCCTTCGGGCCCGCCACCTCCCCATCTAGAGGAACTGCAACATCAAGTTCTTCTTTTGTTAACAAAGGGTGCAGTCGAAGTGGTTCCTGTATCTCAGCGAAGGAAAGGTTTCTATTCAAGGTTTTTCCTCATTCTAAAGAAGACGGGGGAGTGGCGTCCAATTGTGGACTTGAGAGCTCTCAATCTATTCCTCAAACAACAATCTTTCCGCATGTTGACGTTATTGGAAGTCTTGCGACTTCTCTGCAGCGGAGATTTCTTAACGACAATAGACCTGCAAGACGCCTATTTTCATGTGCCAATCATCCTTCGACATCGGCAATACTTGAGGTTCAAGGTGGGTCACGTTCACTATCAGTTCAAAGTCCTACCTTTTGGCCTCAGATCAGCTCCTCGTGTTTTCACGAAGGTTCTGGCTTCAGTCATGGCTCATCTGCGTCTTCAGGGAGTTCAGATATTTCCTTACCTGGACGATTGTCTTCTAAAATCCCAATCCTCGCTGCAGTTGGCTCACGACACACGTTTGTGCCAAAACCTGTTCAAGTCTATAGGGTTGACCATCAATGTGGAAAAGTCCCACTTCACACCTCTGCGGAAAAGGAACTTCCTCGGAGCAATCCTAGACACAGACGTGTCAAAAGCGTTCGTCTCCATCGAACGGCGACAGAAGATAGTTCGTCTGGTCTCAATCATCAGGTCAAAGCAGTCAGTTTCTGTGCGAATGTTAAAGTCGTTTCTGGGGATGGCATCATCTTGTATCGCACTGATTCCAAATTGCAGGTTACGTACCCGTCCTGTACAGGAGGAATTGGACCTGCAATGGCGACAAGTGTCAGGGTCGTTCAACGACCAGGTGACAGTCACACCTCGCATGAAGACCAGTCTGCTCTGGTGGGAACAACAAGCCAATCTGAACGAAGGGGTTTCTTTCCTTGCCCAGCCTCCGGATCTGACATTGACCACGGATGCGTCCATGGAAGGATGGGGTGCTCATCTCCTGGACCTTTCCATCATGGGAAAACGGACGACGATTCAGCGAACCTGGCATATCAACCGACTGGAGTTGATGGCAATCTTCCTGGCACTCAAAGCATTCTTGCCCGTGGTGCAGGGGGAATCGGTCCTGGTTCAAACAGACAACACCACCAGCATGCACTACATGAACAAACAGGGCGGCACAAGATCTCAGCCTCTGTCTCGTCTAGCTCAAAGAATTTGGGAATGGGCACTTCGTCACAACATTTCTTTGACGGCAGTCCATCTGCCGGGGGCATCCAACATACTGGTAGATTCCCTGAGCAGGTCTGCGTCGCCCACTCATGAATGGGAGTTGCATCAACCAACTCTAGACCTGGTGTTCCACCGATGGGGTCATCCCAGGATAGACCTCTTTGCAACCCCAGTGAATCGGAAGTGCCAGACTTTCGCAAGTTGGCATCCTCATCCAGAATCCAGCGGAAATGCCCTACTCATGGATTGGGGCGGACTGTTTGCTTATGCGTTTCCACCGATCCCGTTGGTGCCAAGAACGTTGTGGCAGATGCACAGGCAACCCTGCTGCTTGATTCTAATCGCCCCACGTTGGCCCAGGCAGGCTTGGTTTTCGGAACTCCTTCTAATGTCACAATGCAAGCCCATTCATCTGCATCCACGTTCGGACCTCCTGACGATGGACGACGGTCAAATTTGTCATCCAGACCCATCGACGCTTCAATTGTCGGCATGGAACCTGAGTACATGGAATTTGCCTCCTTAAGTATGCCCCAAGAATGTAGAGACATTCTAGCGTCTGATAGAGCTCCATCAACCATCAAAACATATAAGTTCAAGTGGAAGCGTTTCTGTCATTGGTGCGCTGCATCCAATGTTCATCCAATTGATTCCACTCCGGAGCAACTTTTGCCTTTCTTTCTGAGCCTCGCTCAGTCTGGTCTCTCGCATGCCACCTTGAGAGTTTTTCTGGCAGCTATTTCACGCTACCGCCATGATGGCTCGACGTCTCTCTGTTTATCCAGAATCATCCGACAGTTCTTTAAAGGTCTTTTCAGGAAGTTTCCTCCGTTAAGGCGCCCTCCTCCGGCATGGCACCTCAACGTAGTATTGTCACAACTTATGAAGCCTCCATTTGAGCCGATTCACCGAGCACACATCAAGTTTCTTACCTGGAAGGTTGCTTTACTTTTGGCTTTAACATCGTCTCGTCGTGTAAGTGACCTTCACGCTTTTACCATCAAGCCTCCGTATTTACAGTTTAAGCCCAATGGAGTGTCACTTCGTACCAATCCTACGTTTCTGCCGAAAGTACCTACTGACTTCCATTTGAACGAACCTGTCTTCTTAAAGACTTTTTTCCCGGATCCTAAATCTCCAGCAGAACAACGACTACATTCTTTAGACATCAAGCGTTGTCTAAAATTCTACATTTCAAGAACAACCCCTTTCCGTAAATCCGATCAGCTATTTAAAGCATATGGACAGCTGCGGAAGGGGCATTCAGTGACTAAACAAACAGTTGCAAGATGGCTCTCTTCAGCCATATCCTTTTGTCACCAGCAAGCTGGCAGGCCTTTACCGAGTCCAGTGAAGGCACATTCAACAAGAGCGATGGCATCATCCACCGCGTTGTTTGCGGGAGTGCCTCTACACCAGATTTGTCGGGCAGCGACATGGTCCAGCAGGCACACCTTTACCAGACATTATTGTTTGGAGGCCATCAACGAAGCGGATACCGCAGTGGGGCAAGCAGTGCTTCGTCATCTTTTCAAATAAGGTGAGCCTCTGTTCCCTCCTCCATTTCTTTGAGATTGCCTATCCTTTTAAGCTATATGTTGTTCTTTTCAAGTGTTAAGAATTATTGCAATCTCAGCTTCTGAGGAGGTTACTGCTATCTATTCTATTCATGTAATCACAAAGAGGTGCCCTCTCTCCAAAATCAATTATTCAAAGTTATGGACCAAACACACACTTCTTTATGTCCGGTCCGGTATGTTTATTTACACCTTTCACTCATATTTTTCTGAATCGATTTTTTAAAAAAATGGCAGAGAAAGATAACTCTACACAAACGAATAACCACAAAATAACTTACAGAAATATTTGACAAAAAAACAAATACACAAAATTATCAAACAACGAGCATGAACAGTACATCCAACATTAAATTGCAATATTTAGGCAATGTGGGAAATCAATTGGAATTGGAGTGCAATTACTAACATCCAAAATTCAATTTGCAAAATTAAGCAATATATGAGAAACATTCATCAACTTTTTTCTTTACATGAACAAGAATGCAATTACTACATTCAAAGAGCAAAAAAGATATGTATCACTATTCTTCAGAAACCACTATAGTTGTTATAGTTCGCTCTTGCTGAAAATAGCCGACGCGTTTCCAGTTTGGACCTTTAGTGTCCAAACCATCTTCAGGGCTTTGTATTAATCTGTTGGGATGTAAAAAACATGGTTTTATTACAACCACTTCACCTCTAATGTTGAAAGATCAACCGTTTGGATAAACAATTGTACCTGTGTGATACTGCGTTGTCTAAGCTTTTTATCACTGGGCACAGCTCTGTTCTTTAACTGTACAGCTGGGCGCTTGGCTCCACGAATAACAGTCTGTGAAACAAACGACATATGGTCGTTTATCACTTTATTTAAAATCATGGATTCATATGCTGCCTGATAGTATTTTTAAATCAATTTGCGTACCTTGAACCACGCTATCTTGCGTTGCACCAGGGGCGGGGAATGTAACTCTTCAATTTCGTCTAATTCTTTTTTACACAATCTTTGTGCCGTCTCAATGGTGTGGACCATCAAGTCTCGGCTACATTTAGTGTTAATGTAGCTGAATCCCTTTTTATATTCAGCGTCGTCAGTGAAGATCACTGGTATGTTCTTAACCTGGAGTCCCCAGGGAATGGTGCCGCCTTCTAGGTGTTTTAGCAAGAAATAGCCATGTAATTCCGTTCTTACATGTTTTTTACAGAGTCTTGTGAGTTTTTCCGACTCGTTCTGCTGTTTAGCAGTGGTACTTAAAGAAATGGATCCGAACGGTGCAGAGGCAATAAGAGACTTAATATGACTCTCACTAAAAGATAGAGTATCTTTCTCTGCCATACTATTCGAAGGAAACAAGGTCCTTCACAGCTAATTAGTCTGTCAATGGGCCCCTAAACCTCTCGCGGATGTGGTATCCGCTCTAAGTTAAGCACAAAAAGGAGGTAGACCCTTGGTGGGGCTGAAGGAGGGCTGGGTCATATAAACTTGTAATCACAAAGAGGTGCCCTCTCTCCAAAATCAATTATTCAAAGTTATGGACCAAACACACACTTCTTTATGTCCGGTCCGGTATGTTTATTTATACCTTTCACTCATATTTTTCTGAATCGATTTTTTAAAAAAATGGCAGAGAAAGATAACTCTACACAAACGAATAACCACAAAATAACTTACAGAAATATTTGACAAAAAAACAAATACACAAAATTATCAAACAATGAGCATGAACAGTACATCCAACATTAAATTGCAATATTTAGGCAATGTGGGAAATCAATTGGAATTGGAGTGCAATTACTAACATCCAAAATTCAATTTGCAAAATTAAGCAATATATGAGAAACATTCATCAACTTTTCTTTACATGAACAAGAATGCAATTACTACATTCAAAGAGCAAAAAAGATATGTATCACTATTCTTCAGAAACCACTATAGTTGTTATAGTTCGCTCTTGCTGAAAATAGCCGACGCGTTTCCAGTTTGGACCTTTAGTGTCCAAACCATCTTCAGGGCTTTGTATTAATCTGTTGGGATGTAAAAAACATGGTTTTATTACAACCACTTCGCCTCTAATGTTGAAAGATCAACCGTTTGGATAAACAATTGTACCTGTGTGATACTGCGTTGTCTAAGCTTTTTATCACTGGGCACAGCTCTGTTCTTTAACTGTACAGCTGGGCGCTTGGCTCCACGAATAACAGTCTGTGAAACAAACGACATATGGTCGTTTATCACTTTATTTAAAATCATGGATTCATATGCTGCCTGATAGTATTTTTAAATCAATTTGCGTACCTTGAACCACGCTATCTTGCGTTGCACCAGGGGCGGGGAATGTAACTCTTCAATTTCGTCTAATTCTTTTTTACACAATCTTTGTGCCGTCTCAATGGTGTGGACCATCAAGTCTCGGCTACATTTAGTGTTAATGTAGCTGAATCCCTTTTTATATTCAGCGTCGTCAGTGAAGATCGTGAGACGCTGAATATAAAAAGGGATTCAGCTACATTAACACTAAATGTAGCCGAGACTTGATGGTCCACACCATTGAGACGGCACAAAGATTGTGTAAAAAAGAATTAGACGAAATTGAAGAGTTACATTCCCCGCCCCTGGTGCAACGCAAGATAGCGTGGTTCAAGGTACGCAAATTGATTTAAAAATACTATCAGGCAGCATATGAATCCATGATTTTAAATAAAGTGATAAACGACCATATGTCGTTTGTTTCACAGACTGTTATTCATGGAGCCAAGCGCCCAGCTGTACAGTTAAAGAACAGAGCTGTGCCCAGTGATAAAAAGCTTAGACAACGCAGTATCACACAGGTACAATTGTTTATCCAAACGGTTGATCTTTCAACATTAGAGGCGAAGTGGTTGTAATAAAACCATGTTTTTTACATCCCAACAGATTAATACAAAGCCCTGAAGATGGTTTGGACACTAAAGGTCCAAACTGGAAACGCGTCGGCTATTTTCAGCAAGAGCGAACTATAACAACTATAGTGGTTTCTGAAGAATAGTGATACATATCTTTTTTGCTCTTTGAATGTAGTAATTGCATTCTTGTTCATGTAAAGAAAAGTTGATGAATGTTTCTCATATATTGCTTAATTTTGCAAATTGAATTTTGGATGTTAGTAATTGCACTCCAATTCCAATTGATTTCCCACATTGCCTAAATATTGCAATTTAATGTTGGATGTACTGTTCATGCTCATTGTTTGATAATTTTGTGTATTTGTTTTTTTGTCAAATATTTCTGTAAGTTATTTTGTGGTTATTCGTTTGTGTAGAGTTATCTTTCTCTGCCATTTTTTTAAAAAATCGATTCAGAAAAATATGAGTGAAAGGTATAAATAAACATACCGGACCGGACATAAAGAAGTGTGTGTTTGGTCCATAACTTTGAATAATTGATTTTGGAGAGAGGGCACCTCTTTGTGATTACAAGTTTATATGACCCAGCCCTCCTTCAGCCCCACCAAGGGTCTACCTCCTTTTTGTGCTTAACTTAGAGCGGATACCACATCCGCAAGAGGTTTAGGGGCCCATTGACAGACTAATTAGCTGTGAAGGACCTTGTTTCCTTCGAATAGTATGGCAGAGAAAGATACTCTATCTTTTAGTGAGAGTCATATTAAGTCTCTTATTGCCTCTGCACCGTTCGGATCCATTTCTTTAAGTACCACTGCTAAACAGCAGAACGAGTCGGAAAAACTCACAAGACTCTGTAAAAAACATGTAAGAACGGAATTACATGGCTATTTCTTGCTAAAACACCTAGAAGGCGGCACCATTCCCTGGGGACTCCAGGTTAAGAACATACCAGTGATCTTCACTGACGACGCTGAATATAAAAAGGGATTCAGCTACATTAACACTAAATGTAGCCGAGACTTGATGGTCCACACCATTGAGACGGCACAAAGATTGTGTAAAAAAGAATTAGACGAAATTGAAGAGTTACATTCCCCGCCCCTGGTGCAACGCAAGATAGCGTGGTTCAAGGTACGCAAATTGATTTAAAAATACTATCAGGCAGCATATGAATCCATGATTTTAAATAAAGTGATAAACGACCATATGTCGTTTGTTTCACAGACTGTTATTCGTGGAGCCAAGCGCCCAGCTGTACAGTTAAAGAACAGAGCTGTGCCCAGTGATAAAAAGCTTAGACAACGCAGTATCACACAGGTACAATTGTTTATCCAAACGGTTGATCTTTCAACATTAGAGGCGAAGTGGTTGTAATAAAACCATGTTTTTTACATCCCAACAGATTAATACAAAGCCCTGAAGATGGTTTGGACACTAAAGGTCCAAACTGGAAACGCGTCGGCTATTTTCAGCAAGAGCGAACTATAACAACTATAGTGGTTTCTGAAGAATAGTGATACATATCTTTTTTGCTCTTTGAATGTAGTAATTGCATTCTTGTTCATGTAAAGAAAAGTTGATGAATGTTTCTCATATATTGCTTAATTTTGCAAATTGAATTTTGGATGTTAGTAATTGCACTCCAATTCCAATTGATTTCCCACATTGCCTAAATATTGCAATTTAATGTTGGATATACTGTTCATGCTCATTGTTTGATAATTTTGTGTATTTGTTTTTTTGTCAAATATTTCTGTAAGTTATTTTGTGGTTATTCGTTTGTGTAGAGTTATCTTTCTCTGCCATTTTTTTAAAAAATCGATTCAGAAAAATATGAGTGAAAGGTATAAATAAACATACCGGACCGGACATAAAGAAGTGTGTGTTTGGTCCATAACTTTGAATAATTGATTTTGGAGAGAGGGCACCTCTTTGTGATTACAAGTTTATATGACCCAGCCCTCCTTCAGCCCCACCAAGGGTCTACCTCCTTTTTGTGCTTATCTATTCTATTCAAGCATGTGAATCTATGAAAGACACCCCTAATACTGGAGAAGAACAATTGTTACTTACCTGTAAACAGGTGGTTCTCCAGTATTGGTGTATTTCATAGATTCACATGCGACCCTCCCTCCTCCCCTCAGAGGCTCTTTTCTCCTCATACGCTCTTATTACTTGTGCTACGAAAATCTGAGGGCTTGAGCTTCTGAGGAGAAGGTTCTAGAGGGTGCTTGAGCCTGATTGGCTGCAGTTTGGACTAACATAATGATACTGATATGTTGCAAAAGAGTTTTTTCTCTCTAATGCATTCCTATGTAGGAACCTTTGTTGAGGTTTTTCAGGACATATTTTATCTGTTTTATTATGTATTATGATATTACATATATATATATATATATATTAGCATTATTGCTATTTTATTTACCGTGGGACTCCCACTTCGACGACGGGGAATATTCAAGCATGTGAATCTATGAAAGACACCAATACTGGAGAACCACCTGTTTACAGGTAAGTAACAATTGTTCATTCACTTCAAAAGCAATAAAGGCACTCAAAAAGCGTGTGGAACGAAATTAGTTTGAGGCCGGGGTCCACGCGACCCGATGGTGCACAATGTACCTGAGATTTAAAGGGGCACGGCACGCACCCTCACAAGGAAGCCGCGGTGATGACAGGCGGACTCGCAGCGGCCACAGCTCCCAGTTGTAGCAGTCTGTGGCGTGCACTCACGATATTCCTGGGATGGGGCATAAAGGCGGGCACCCAGCGGCACACGCAGGTGGTAACAAGATCCTCGAAGTGGGGACTAGTGTGGGCACACAGCGGCACAGCTCCTCAGCTGCAGCTGCCCACAATAGCGATTGCGATGATTCTTGTAGGATGGCCAATGCGGGCACTTAGCGGCATAGCTTCTCAGCTGCAGCTGCCCACAATAGCAATAGCAATGATTCTCGTCGGACGGCAAATGCAGGCACTCAGCGGCCACAGCTCCTCAGCTGCAGCGGCCCACAATAGCGATAACAATGACTTTGGTAACAAAGGAAAAGGCGGGCTCTCGGCGGTAACAGCTCCTCAGCTGCGGCGACCCACAATAGAGATAATGATGACTTTGGTAGCACAGGCAAATACGGGCACTCAGCGGCCACAGCTCCTCAGCTGCAGCGGCCCACAATAGCGATAATGATGACTTTCAGCCCACGTTCCCCGCAGCAGAACCAGAGGCTCTGGAATTCTCAACAGAGGCCTCACCTGCGAGTAGAATCCCCCTCAAATAGGAATCTGGACAGCTGATGGGTGAAGTCTAATGTCCCTGAGACTTCGGCAGGAGGCAAGCTCAAATCGGGCCCTTGGGTAGTTGCTTCAGCAAAAAGGATGAAAGTTTCAGAGTCCTTTCCCTCTAGTTACACGGACAGAGGTTCGTCTTGTCGTCCAGAGACAACACACACAAATTAAAAGGTCCCAAAAAGTCTTTAGAGAGGAGAGGGCAATGCAGGGCCCAGGGAGGCAAGCCCCTGGGCCCCAGCAGCAGCACTGACACACACTGAGCAGGGAATCCCCATGCATTCCTATGGGAGGGCAGGCCACTCTCACTAAATGTAACACAGAGCGCACTTTACACTGAACCACAGTGCTAAAGTGCCCAGAGGCCTAAACCCACTAACACTACACAGAGAAAAAGGCTTGGAGAAATGCAAAAAAGTTTAGGGATGAATCTGCAAAAAAGGGCCAAGTCCAACAGCCATGTTGTTTGTTTACTCTTTTTAGGACTCAAATACACAAGACAAACTCATACCAAGTTCAAAAGAGAGTGTTACACTTTGACATATGTCTTTTCCCAATTTTCCTTTCACCCTGTTTTCTATGGAGTAGCTTTTAGACTGCTTGGAATACTAGGTGGGCGAGACAGAACAGCATCATAGCCCAGACATCTCTGGAGTGCAACCATGAGCGTGATAGCCAATGGCTGAAAGAGGCTGGTCAAAGAAAACAAATGATTGAAAGGGGCAGACACAAAGTCCTTTTTTTTGTATATTGTAAGCACTAAGGGCAGATTTACAAACCCCCTGCGACACCGACAACTTTATGCTACGGTTGCATTCCTTCTGTGACGCAGCGGCGTCGTAAAAATACGCCACGATGCTGCATATTTACAACGTGACGCATCTAGGGATATGCGTCACGTTGTAAGCCCAGCGCTACATTATACCTGCATCAGGTATAATGTATGCAGGTTGGGCGTTACGTCGCAAGGAAGCCTTGTAAAAGTGATGCAGTGAAATCTACAAAATTTTACTGAGTCACTTTTACGACGCCACTCTTTCAAAACCTTTCTCCTGCTTGATGCAGACGTAAGGAATGACGCAGCAATATGGGAATAGGCATTCCTGACCATTGCTCTAGTTGCGATGTGCTTACGACACGACTCCAGCAATGCGCTGCCTTTCCGCAAAAAGATGCATCACACATCTATCTATCCATGCACCACAGTGCGCCGCATTGTAAATGCGACGCACCCATGGTGGCACAAGGCTTTTTTTCTGTCACGAAATTTAGCTGACGCATCTCTGCTAATATGCAGTGATGCGCCAGTTCTTGTAAATCTGCCCCATAGTTTGTTTGACAACTGTGCTGTCAAACTCGGACCTACAAATCTGTGACATTAACATATACTAAACTATGACCTGCACCAGTTTTTACTTACTATATCAAATATGACCATTATTGGCCCTACTTTAAAGGAGGCAGTGTTATTATGTGGACTATCTCTGTGAGGGCTTTTAAATGCTCAGATGTTTGTAGGTTACTACTATGTTTACTACCAGGCAGCTGGTCAGTGATGGAGTGCAAGTTTTAATCTCTGGAATGTTGCTGGTCATCGATGGCTTCTCTGGGTGTCCCTGAAGTACTGGGAGCTCCTGGTCATGGTTTGCAGGTCAGAAGGCGCCCTTTACAGGCCTTTTTCTTGTAACTTCCCACTGTCTGTCAAAAGGTTTTGTTGACTGGTGGGTGTTCTGTCCCAAAAGCCTAGTTGATTTGAGTTATAGCTAGCAAGGACGTTTCAGCTAGAGATATCTCATGACGCATAGGGTAATATATTATTTCACTGGGCAGTGCCCACAGGCCCTTGGTGCCCTTTGAGAAATATTTGGATGTGAGTGATAAATGTCAATACAAATCAAATGTATCAGACTGCATACATTGTTCCTTTGTGTCTGCCTCTAATCTTCATTCCACTTCTGTGGCACCCCAAATTTGTCTTTTTTTCTGATCTACTCCTTAAGAGAAAATTAAGGTTTTGACAGTGGCGACTGCTACAGAACAGGGGTGGCAGGGCGCATGGAGAGAAAAAATAACACCTCTCATTGCTACCATCTCTCTTCAGTCATCTCTCCTCCCCCTAAGCCAGTTACAACACTGCTGTCATCAGCATTACAGTAGTGTCATGATTGGTCTGAGCGGCCTGGTTCAGCGTTCAGACAGGGAGTGTGAGCCTATGCAATACAAGCTAGGCAGAGAACATGTTAAATTGTGCCTGACTGTTTGGCCGGCCCAAGACGGCAGGTCAAAGCGTCATGTGCGCTTAAGTGCACAAATTACCTCCTCCCCCTGCTCTGACAACCCTGTCCTGCCCCGCCCTTACCTCGCTCTCACGGAAAAATAAATTGATAATAACATCATGTTATAATTTTATTTTTCCTTTTTTGCACTTCTAGAAAGCAGTGGGGTGATGCTTCTCTGCCTTAGCGGAGGAGCAGCCGATGTGTATTGATAAAACAAAAAGTAATCCTACCAGCTCATCAACAGTACATTCTCAGCATGGCATCTAAGGGAACACTCAGGTCTCTGTTCTCCTGTAAAAGCAGATTGAAGAAATCTTTTGCACTCAGAAAGGGCAGTACCTGTATCAGGAAACTGCAATTGTTGTCCTAAACTGCACCCCAACATCTTTGCCAACTTCTTTGCCAATTTTTACTTCATCACCACAATGCCTTGGCTGTCTGAAGCTATTAGAGATTGCAATAGAACTGTGACACGCTTTTCTATTCCTCCAGACCTGCTATCTTCACTAGTATATAGGTGTATATTATCTGGTCACAGCACAGAAACCGTTTTTCTGGTTTTCAAAGTTGGAGCCCTCAGATTTGTAGTGGGTGAGCAGACCGTGCTGCAGGTTAAGTTGTTTTTCGTCTCTGTCTTTGACACTGTGGATTATTCTGTCTTAAACTACAGAAGGAAATTTCAGACTTTCATGGAATTTGGATGGCATCCCAGATGAACTCAAATACATCTACAACAGTTGTAGATTGTTTTGTGTGCTCAAAAGATTACAATTTACGAGAACTTCTGTAATGTGGCCTCGCAGCAGGCTCCTTGCGCTAGGGATGCTTCTGGTGGTTCAGTGAACTCTTCATTAGGTAGGCTGTGGGGTCAGACGCTTTATGCAAATCTACTACTTTGGTCCCAGCTCCAAAGAGTCGGGCAGCATGAAACTTAAATATGTCCTACAGACAGCAGCGCAAGGCTCCCAGTTCCAGGGTCTGCGTGTCCCTCTTCAAAAAATTAGCCTAAAGGGTCCTATATTTGATCATCTTTTCAAAAGTCTTGACAGGGTCCCAACTCCAATCACGCAAAGCTTTGTTGGCCAGTCTTCCAGCAGCAATGGCCGCTGTGCAGATTTTCTCCTGGAAAAGGCAAAATGGGTCTGGTTTGGCCTCGGTCAAGACATATTCCAGCTCCCAAGCCATTCATCTTAAAACAAATGCATATAAGAAGTTATTTTTACGGTAAAGTATGGAATGCTCTAGTGAAAAATCTATGAGGGTCAAGTAAGCTACAGAAAGCCCATAGGGGGATAGGCATAAACGAGGGAGAACAGAGTCACGGATAGGATTCCCTCTCACTTTCTCCCCTCCTTTACAACCAATATTCACAAATATGACTTTGTGGCTTCGACTGCTATCGGAAATGCATCTACACACTCTACAAGTGGAGTATGTCAGCTTCATCATCCTTGGGGATTTTAGAGACCTGAAGGCAGGGATCTTTCCATGTCAAGGTCGCGATGGGCAGCCACCTAAGTTGCCCACACCAACGTGGAAGGGGGAACATCCTGCACAATGACTCCGGAGCAACGAGTTCCAGAGTCACGCAAGACAAGCGACGACTTGCCCGAACAACGACTTAGCCTTACCCACACATGTGCGTGGTTAAGGCTAAGTTGGTCTAGTGTTCGGGATGGGCATAGTTGAGTGGCAAGTGGCGGACAGGAACAGGACAGGTAAGAGGCATTTGGGGTGGGGGTGGTTCGCGTTAGTTTTTTGGGGGTGGGGGTTCATGTTAGTTTTTAGGGGGTGGGGGTTTGTGTTGGTTTTGAGGGGGTGGGGTTATGTGCTAGTTTTTAGGGGTGGTGTGGGTCTGTGTTAGTTTTGAAGGAGTGGGAGGGGCTCACGTTAGTTTTTAGGGGGTTCGTGTTAGTTTTTAGGGGGTAGGAGGGGTTTGTGTTCGTTTTTTGGGGGTGGGGGTTTGTGTTAGTTTATATGGGGGTGGGAGGGCTACCTATTAGTCTTTAGGGGGTGGGGGGTTTGTGTTAGTTTTTTGGAGTGGGAGGGATTCGTGTTACTTTTTAGGGGGTGCGCAGCCTGTGTTAGTTTTTAGGGGGTGAGAGGGGTTTGTGTTCGTTTTTAGGGGGTGGAAGGATATTGTGTTAGTTTGTAGGGTTTGGGAGGGGTTCATGGTAGTTTTTAGGGGGTTGAGAAGGGATCGGGTTAGAAGAAGGCATGCATTTTTTTTATGCATGCCTTTACCACAAACTTTTGTGGTAAAGGAATGCGTGGTAAAAACAATTGTGGTTAAGACGCAGTCGTTGTAGAGACCGCATTATTAGGGTAGTCATTGTTGAGGAACTTGTTGTTCCAACATACAACCACGTGGAAGAGGTGACATCCTTGCACCAGCACTTCCAGGAACCTGGATGCTAGTTTGGGCCCTCTGTAAATTGATGAATCTACTCTGACTTCCTGGTGCCCTGCGCCACAAAATGCATCTTGTGGTGCAGGGCACCATGTTGCCAAACAGAGGCAGCTGGGAAGTCTGAACAGATATACACTGGGTTCTGTGCACATTCCCTGCTTCTCCTTTGATGACACACAACTGCAGACAGGGCCATCCTGTACTTTTGTTCGGCTCTCTTCTACCCCCTTTGGGGATTGAAACAACTCTGCTATATTTTGGGATTCCTGCTATCCTTCTCCTCATTACAGCAAAGATATTATTTCATTGCATGACTGGGAAATTCCAATTCGCTTATCACAGAATAAGTGAAAATGTGCCTTGGGGAGCGATGTGGAGGTTCATAACATCAGGGTTCTGTAGAAGCTCCATAATGAGCCATCAGCAGGGTCCTATACATGTATGTGTCATGGACAACAGAATCAAGTGGACAAGGCTGTACCTGAGGTAGTCAGACAAAATATCGAAATTAAAATATCGATATACAATAATATTGATGTTTTAATATCGATTGTATAGTATATCGATGTGCAATAATATCGATAGACAGAATATCGATATTAAGGTATGTATGTTAGTAATATCGAAATTTTGTTGTTTAGTGTTATGTATTTTATTATGTTGTTTATATGTTTGCTAAATATGTTTTGAAATGTATGTTTGAAAATTAGTAATTTTGTTGTTTACTATTAGAGCGGGTTGTGGGTTTATAGGGGATTAGGGTGGGAAGTTATTTAACAATAATTAATTAATTAACATATATTTGTAAATATTTTTAAATAATAAATAATTGGTAATTAATTAAGACTAATTAGTTAATTACAATAATTAGATTTAATGTGCTAATATATTTAATTTAGTGTTATTGTAAATTAATAATTAATTGGTAATTAATTAATATTAAGTAGTTAATTACATTAATTTGATTTAATGTGCTAATATATTTAATTTAGTGTTATTGTTAATCATTAATTAATTTTTAATTAAATAATATTACATAGTAAATTAAATTAATTAGTTAATGTGCTAATATATTTAATTTGGAATTTTTTGTTATTGTTAATTAATAATTAATTGTTAATTAATAATTATTAAGTGATTAAATGATGTGATTTATTTATGTGTAGTGGGTTGTGTGTTTATAGGGGAATAGGGTGTTATATAATTAAATGTAATTAATTAAAGAGATTGTATTTATTAATTGGTATTTATTGTTAATTTATTGGTAATTAATAAGTGTTCATTGGTTCATTTATAATTTTTTTTTTTTTTAAATATATTTTTATTGCAGGAATCAGTAAATCGTTACATAATCGACCAGCATTATAACACAAGCAAAATCAATGAGATACAACCCTCCGTCCTCCCGCCGTAAGTTTCTTACACAGCCAGTCGGCCCACAACCCTGGGGTCGGGCGGCGAAATTCAATGGGGGCTCAGAAGGATGTCGAAGCTGGTCCGGATGATCCACTGTCCGTCATCTGCTTTTCCAAACAAGCCTATAAACCCAGAAAGAAAAACCCCACCCTCAAAACGCTACAAACCAAAGAAAACCCTACCCAACCCCGCCATCAGCGCCCGGTAACAACCGCAACAGGATCTGCTAAGGGACCCATGGGGAAAGCAACAGGTCTGAAAGTGTAATCGTTTATCGGGACATGGGGCGAGCCGCTTCCTCACCTTCAGAGTCGCTGGGGGCGCAATAATCCCTGAGGGCCTGTACTAACGTCTCCCACTCCAACGCTGCCTCCTGCGCCTTCTCATTACGCTGCCTCCAAGCTAGCTGGTATCTTAGCGTGCTCTCCCCCGCCGCCCACTTCAAGAGTTCGCTGTGCCATCGGCTCCCTGTCGGACCAACTCGTGCCTTCCAGTTCCTGGTCACCTCTCGTTTAGCAAGGAGTAGCCCTAAGTCGATGAATTTGCTGGATATTTTATTCTTGGGGGTATGAGGGAACCAGTGCAGGAGTCCCACCGCCGGGTCAAACGATAAGGACCTCCCCGTCACCTCCTCCAGGGTCTTCCCCACTTCCACCCAGTAGGATGACAATCCCGGGCAGGCCCACAGCATGTGGAGAAGGTCCGCCTCCTGGGCCGGGCACCTGGGGCAGTCCGCCGCATTCGTAGCAAAATATCGCCTGATTTTCACCGGGGTCAGATATGCTCTATGGAGCACGTAATAGTGGACCAGTTGAAAGCGGGCGTGGCGTGTGCCCTTCCAGGCTCGCCGCACCAGCTGGGACCAGGTCGTCTCCGGGATCTCCTTGCCAATGTCCTCCTCCCAACGGTTTCTCAAAGTAGTGAGGGGAGCCAGCCCCTCGTTGATCAGTCTGCCGTAAAGGCAAGTGACCGCCTTCACCGTGCCCGCAGACATCATCACGTATTGGCACACCGGAGATAAAGTGGGTTCCTCCAGCCCGCTTTTCCAGTGCGCCTGGATCGCTCGGACAAGGGCTGAGTGCAGCAGAAAGTCGCCGCGGGGGATCTCGAAGCGATCAATGAGCTCCTGAAAGGGCAAGAGCGCCCCATCCTCATACAGGTCCCCCATTAGCTGTAAGCCGGTGTCTTCCCAGTTCGCCAATCGTGGCCAATTGCCGCCATGGGGCAAGGCCGTCAGCATCCCCAAAGGTATTTCGGGCGCATACGGTGTTCTCAGATGGCCCCGGGCGTGAGCTCGGTTCCAACATAGGCGGACGGTCTGCTCCTCCAGCGACAAGTCCCGTAGGGTCAGACGCTGTCGCAGCGCTATGAAGGAGAGAACATGCCTGGCCATACCCGTCCCCCTCCTGTCTTCTGGGCCCCGGAATTCCCGGGCTATCTCCTGGGTGAAGGTCTGGAGCTGCGCCGCTAAATAATACTTTTCAAAGTCCGGCACCGCAAGCCCACCCTCATCCTTCGGCCTCATCAGGGTCTTGAGGGCCACCCGTCGGCGGCCCGAGCCCCAGAGGAATCCGACTATCATTGACCGCAGTAGTCGAAACGTGGCCGGTGGGACCCAAATCGGTAGTGTCCGGAAATAATATAACAACCGGGGAAGCGCCACCATTTTAAGCAAAGCGATCCGCCCTGCCACCGAGAGCGGTAGCGTGGCCCAGAAGTCCATACAGCCTCGAAGTGCTCGAGTGCTGCGGGCAATGTTCCCATCTAGAAGGTTGGATGGTTCGTGATAGACGTACACCCCCAGGTACTTAAAGCAGTCGGGTTCCCATCTAATCTCCCTACTTAGAGTAGGGGCGGGGGTGCCCTTGCGAACCGGGAAAAGACAGGTCTTAGTCCAATTCACCCGGAGGCCCGAAACCTCCCCAAACTCCGTGAGCGCCGTCGCAGCTCCATGTAGGGCGGTGAGCGGGTCCTCTAGGAAGAGCAGCAGGTCGTCTGCATACAGCGAAATGTAGTGCGGGCCCGAAGGAGTCCATAGGCCCGTATAATGGGTTCCTGACCGGAGATGCAGCGCGAGTGGCTCCACCGCTAGCGCAAAGAGGAGTGGGGATAACGAACATCCCTGCCTCGTGCCCCGTTCCACCGGATATTGTGAAGAAATCAGTGGTCCCGCTCGAACCCTGGCCGACGCAGAGGCATAGAGAACCGTGGTCCATCTGATGAAGCCCTCACCGAGGCCGAACCTCCGTAGCACAGTGCAAAGGTAGTCCCATTCCAGGCTATCAAAAGCCTTCTCTATGTCTACCGATAAGACAACCGGGCACGGGGCATCCACCAGCGGCTCCCCTAGCAAGCGGAACAACCTGCGAATGTTCATGGTCGTGTTACGCCTAGGGATAAAGCCAGCTTGGTCCTCATGCACCAGGGAGCTCATGTGTCCCAGCAGCCTCGAGGCCAAGATACTGCTCAGAATTTTATAGTCAACCGTCAGCATTGATAAGGGACGGTAAGACCCCGGGTCGGACGAGTCCCTTCCGGGCTTGAGGAGTGGAACCACCAACGCCTCGCACATCGAGCTCGGGAGTCGCCCGAGCCTCTTCGCCTCTCTGTAGACTACCAATAACCTAGGGGCTAGGAGGTCAGCATAAGCTGCATAAAACTCCACTGGAAGGCCGTCCAGGCCCGGGGTCTTATTCCTCGCCATCCTTTTAACGGCGCTGCGGATCTCTCCCAGTTCTATGTCGGACCCCAGGGCTTTCGCCACATCCTGCTCCACTGTTCGGAGCTCCAGTGGCCGTAAATAATTATCGAGCAGGTCAGGGTTTCGGGCTGAGCGACTGCGGTACAAACGTTCGTAATATTGCCGGTAGCAGCTCATAATCTCCGGCTGAGTGTACACCTCGGTTCCGTCTGCCTTGCGCATAGATGTCGTCAATGAGGACTGACGCGTAGGGTTGGCCAGCCATGCCAGCAACGCGCTCGATCTATCCCCCTCTGCGATGGACCGAACCGTATAGGCCTTGTAGTCAAAACAGCGAAGCCGTTCGACTACCGCCGCCACCGCCTCCTTCGCCTCCGCCGTGCGTACCTGTAATTCAGGGCGCCCGGGGCGGCGAATTTCCAGCTCGCGGAGTTTCCGGTCCGCTGCATCTAGGTCGGCGAGGATAACTCGCCTCTTGCCTACCTTTTTAGAAATACAGTAACCCCTCACCACCACCTTAAAAGCGTCCCACTCTAACGCTCTCGTGCTCGCGGTGCCGCCGTTGGACACAAAGTACTCTGAGACCTTATCACCTAGGTCCGCCCTGAAAACACTGTCCTCAAGGATCTCGGGCCGTAATTTCCAGGTGGGCACCGCAGGCGCCCCGGGGAACCAACGAAGGTCCAGCAGGAGGGGGTTATGGTCTGATATGGTTCTGGTCAAATATTCAGACCGGACCGCTGCCGAAACCAAGAAATCCGTCCAGCCTAACGTGCAACTCATGGAGGCTCGAAAAGTAGGAATAGCCCCTAGATGTGGGGTGTTGCGCCCTCCAGATATCCGTTAGACCCCAGTGGGTCTGCCAGTCCCTACGACCCTTAGCCATGCGACGAACCGGAGAATCGGGAAGGGGTGGACGCGAGCGGTCAGTGTCCACATCCACTACAGAGTTGAAATCTCCACCGAGCAGAAGGGGCCCGGAGAAGAAGTGGGCCAACGAGCCCGATAACCTGGAAAGGAAGGCAGTCTGGTCTATATTAGGAGCGTACACACAGCAAACGTTTAAGTCCCTCCCTCCCAAAGTGCCCGAGATAGCCACATAACGCCCCTCTGGATCTATCACTGTTTTCGTGACCTGGAAGGGAACCCCAGCTCTAACCCAAATCAGCGCCCCTCTGGCATACGCGGAGTACGAAGTGCAAAAGACCTGCCCCCTCCATCTACGCTGCAGCGCCGCCCCTTCCGCCTTGTTCAGATGAGTCTCCTGCAGCAGCGCCATTTGTACCCCCCTACGCACTAAATAAGCGTGGACTTTGTGGCGCCTGGACATAGTATGAAGCCCCCGCACGTTCCAAGTAACACATTTCAGATTAGCAACATCAGCCATTGTCCCATATCGTTCTCGCAAAGTCTCCCCATCTGGGTCCCAACAAAGAAAGGATATCAATCATCCCTGCACTGATGGCGGCCATTTTCCCCAACCAAAACTGAACAACCCAAGAATGAACCAAACCCCCATCCACCCTCCCCAGAACAGGACCCAAATAGCACCATCTAGTTCCCATCCAAACCATACCCTCCAACAACCCACTAACCCCTACTAATCCTGCGGTCGCCACCGTAGGAAGGCCTTAAGGGCCAGGTGCGGGCCGGGCGGAGGCAGTGGGCCCTCGACGCTCAGGCTACCAGGACTAAAGCAAGCCCAAAACAGTGCCAAAAACCCTCGGGGCAAAAACAGGGCACCCCACCCTCCCTGCCCCGGGAGTCAGCAGCAATCGTCGGCACCCGCCACCCCCCTGCCGGGCCCCCTCCCAAAATGAAGTAGCTCACCCCATTACCCCTGTCCATCCAGAAGGTCTTCCACCGATTTCGGTGTGATCACCGGTGTATGGACGCTATCAGTCACCGATTCCTCGGAGTCCGTTGGTGCCCCCTCATCACCAGGGTCCGCTTCCTCCTCAATGGCAGCGTCCCGTGAGCCAGATAGCGCAGATAACACCTCCAGCACTCCCCTCCGCTCCGTCGATGTCTCTGCAGTTGAGGGCCCCCCCGAGCGGCCACGGCGACTCCGAATCCTCCTGGATCGCCGTCTCTGCTCCGGCTCCGCCGCCTGCTGGGATGAGGAGCCAAAGCCATCTTTCCCTGCTCTATAGAGTTCGAGCCAGGCACAGACATCCTCCGGGGTATCAAAGAATTGAGTTTTGTCATCGACAATTATGCGGAGCCTTGCAGGATAGAGGAGCGAGTACTGGATGCCCTCGCTCCTGAGCTCGCGCTTGACCGCCAGGAAGGAAAACCGTCTGCGTTGAGTTTCATAGGTGTAATCCGGGAAGATGTTCACCTGGCTGTTCGCCACTTTGAATGGACCATTATGTCTGGCGGTATTGAGGATGAAGTCTCTGTCCCTAAAGTGCAATAACCGCGCCACCACTGGTCTCGGGGCACGTCCCTGCTGCGGTGGCCTCGCCGGGACTCTATGGGCACGCTCCAGGGTGTAGAAGGAGGATAGACCCTCCGGGGCCACCGTGTCACGGAGCCAGGCCTCCAAGTATGCCACCATGTCGCCATCCTCAATCTTTTCCGGCAGGCCCACCACACGGATGTTGTTCCTCCTGTTGCGGCCTTCCGCATCCTCCGCTCTCTGCTCCAGGGCCGTAATCCGGGATAAAGCATCCTTCATAATCGCAGCCAAGGTTCGCTGCGCCGGCTCCAAGGTTTTCACCGAGCTCTCCACTTCCTTGACCCGGTCCGAAAGTTTGCCGTGGTCCGCTCTAAGGAGACCTAGGCTCGTCGCTACCTGGGCAATGTCCTGCTGGAGGGCCGAGCGCGTGGTCACTATCGCCTCCAAAACACGGTCAAATTGCTGTTTCAGAGATGCACCACCAGAACTCTCTGGGTCCCCACGTGCCTCTTTGTCCTGGGTCTCCGAGTCTGAGGCGGCTGGGGTAGTCCCCATGGCTCCTCTAGGTTTCCCCATGTCGCCGGGAGCACACCGTGCGGGTCCAGGAGCAGGCGTCTCCGAGTGCAGGCTCCGGCTAAGACTCTCCCGGTTGCCGGGCCTCAAGTCGAGTGCCGGAGATCTCCGTCTCCAGGGCCTGTTGGATCTTCTCCGCTTCGGCTCGCGCCACCACCACGTCGTCCGAGGGCACCGAGGAGGAGGCGGAGACAGTCGCCGCCAGGTCGGGCAGGCCCGCACGGCCGATAAAGTCCCGGGGTGATGGTCACCAACTCCACCGGACGATTTGCGGCGCCAGAGGGTTGCGCCTCCCATGGAAGTGGGTCGGCCAGGAAAAGGTAGCTAAGTGCGGTGTCGTGAGTGGGGCCACCACCGGGAACTCCAGACGTCCGCGTGCGGGATCCACTATAGCGTGGGCATCCGCCCAATCACCCATCCGAGTGCAATCCTCGTTGAAAGAGTCTGATCTGACCGATATCCAGAACACAGATCACTGGGAGATGGCAGAGCCGGGGGTGTGCCGCCGCCGGCGATGCCCCTCCAGCCTAATGGATCCGGCCAGGGGGACAATGAAGTCCGGGCGCCATGTTGGGTCGCACTCCGCAACTCCGCAAACTTCGATTTCGCCGGGTCACCACTCGTTCAGACCTCACCAAGGGCCCCGGCAGGTCTCCGTCGGGCCGATCAGCAGAATGCGGGGGCTGGGGTGCCCCGCAGCCTCCGATTTACAGGATAATCACGGGCTCAGTCCCGGAGCCGAGCTCTCAGGCGACCATCGCCATCGGCGCCCAAGCCACGCCCCCCTTGGTTCATTTATAATTACATCAATTTAATATCATTTATTGTTATTAATTGATTAATTGCAACTTTTATTAATTGTGTTTTTTTTTTAATGTGTAGTGTATTGTGTGTTACAGGGGGAGTAGTGTGGGAAGTAATTTAAACCCTACGCAATCCAACGCTTTCCCTACTTTTGCACCCTCTGGAGTGGGAATAGTAATTTTTACCCCTACGCTATCCAACGCTTTCCCTACTGTTGCACCCTCTGGAGTGGGAATAGTAATTTTTACCCCTACGCTATCCAACGCTTTCCCTACTGTTGCACTCTCTGGAGTGGGAATAGTAATTTAAACCCCTACGCAATCCAAAGCTTTCTCTACTGTTGCACTCTCTGGAGTGGGAATGGTAATTTTTACCCCTAAGCTATCCAAGGCTTTCCCTACTGTTGCACTCTCTGGAGTTGGAATAGTAATTTTTACCCCTACGCTATCCAACGCTTTCCCTACTGTTGCACCCTCTGGAGTGGGAATAGTAATTTAAACCCCTACGCTATCCAACGCTTTCCCTACTGTTGCACCCTCTGGAGTGGGAATAGTAATTTTTACCCCTCCGCTATCCAACGCTTTCCCTACTGTTGCACTCTCTGGAGTGGGAATAGTAATTTTTACCCCTACGCTATCCAACGCTTTCCCTACTGTTGCACCCTCTGGAGTGGAAATAGTATTTTTTACTCCTACGCTATCCAACGGTTTCCCTACTGTTGCACCCTCTGGAGTGGGAATAATAATTTTTACCCCTACACTATCCAACGCTTTCCCTACTGTTGCATCCTCTGGAGTGGGAATAGTAATTTAAACCCCTACGCTATCCAACGCTTTTTCTACTGTTGCAATATGTGTAGTAAGTATATATATAAATGTATATGTACATTTTTAAATTTATTTTAAATGTATATGTATTAGTTATAATTTTTTTAATATGTTTTAATGTTTGATGTAATATTTGCAAAATTATATGTATTTTTAAATTAATTTTACATTATAATTAATACATTTTAAAAAACGATATTTTTAATTTCGATATTTTTGGACTACGATATTATTTTTTCGATATTTTTGTACTTACCTTTATGAAGATATAACTTCGATATTTTTGATTTCGATATTTTTGTGTCGATATTTTTGTATGTAGATATTCTGTCTGTCGATATTATGTCATAGATTCCCCCAAACCCACTGCCTGTCCTGCAATGCCCAGTTAAAAGAGTGTATCATCACAAACCACATTGCCCCAAAATACGCCTTAAATTGAGCTTTAAACGGAAAGATAGAAGTGCAGGCACTCACTATTAAGAATACCTGTTTGCTGCTGAGAACCGCAGGTACTCCATTAAATGTATTGCAGCTGTGCTAAGAAGTGCATGCAGGTACTGTCCCTTTCAAATTAAAGAAATTCAGGGACCCAGTACCGGACAGTGCGTGCCCATTTAAACCACTGGCCTTAAGAACAATTTTTGAGAGGTTGGTGGCGGTGCTTCTCCAAAGCTTGTGCCTCAAATGGGCCCTCTGGGCTCCAACAGAGCCAGACTTTCACAACTGAAGAGCCTGTGGGTGTCAGAAAAGAGTCAAACACTTGTAGGGCGGTACCTATAGAATGTCAGGGGGGCTGGGAGTGAGTCAATGACACGGAGGGTAATTTCTTTAAAAGGCTTGTGGGGCTGGAGAGGAGTCGAGCACGGGTAGGTCGGTGTTTACGAAATGCTAGTAAGTTGGGGATGAGACACGTGCATGACTGCTTTAGAAAAGCTACTGGAGCTGGGGCAGAGTCAGGTAGGCTGGTGCCTCTGAGGGCCAGTGGGAATGAGATCATCGCACCTCAGTCCCTATAAGACTCTGCCCTAATCGCTTTTAAGAGGCAACAAACAGCCTGTCAGGAAATCTCCTTCCAGCCACCCCCTCCCTGCCGCAGCCCTGCCTCCCTCCTGTGTTATCACAGCTCTGCTGCACACCCCGCTCACTCCTAACGTGAGAAGTGAAGTGTGCCTGCTGTTAACACTTCACTGGGGCACTGGGTGCTGATGAGCCGGGGGCTGCAGGAGGGGAGGGAGGGACACACCTTCTCTTCCCCCCAGAGCTCCCTTGCTCAATCTGCAGAATCCTTATAACCCAATGCCATGATACATGTGCAGGACACACATGTGTAGGTCAGTAGTCATGCATGTGCATGTCATGATACACATACAGCGCATCAGGGGAGTACCTCAGTGAGATTTGGTGTGGTGAATTGCGAATTTTACAACAAAAAACAGTATGCCTGAGGGTGGAGGGATGACAAAGGTTTGGGATACAGTGTTCCCATGAGGAGCAGGCTCAATACTGATTTGAATTAGGTGGGCCTCCTTCTAAATTCCTTTAAAAAACAAGTTAAAACCTTTTAGTCAAAGGAGGGCGACGAAAAAAAAGCAAAGGCCCAGGATACCCAACTCAGACCTCCCAAGACCAAACTCTCAAGCCAAGAATGGATTAATTTGCGGTGGAGGGTGTCACACCCCAAACACAGCCTCTGAAGGCACAATCCTGCATGCAGCTCATAGGCACATATATGTGAGTGTGCTTGAGCACATACCGAACACACATTTACATGCGAGATGGGGGCAGCCGTCAAGGGGGCCTTGCTTTTCTGAGCTTTTCAAACTACTGGTCCACTCCACTGCAAAGGGGGATATTAGCGAGTTGGCATGAGGGAGGGGGGCTGGCAGGGGTGAAGTGTCAAGAGACTAGGAGGTGAGCCCTCTTTGAAGATTATATGCCACATGGGTCACTTCAGGAGGAGCAGGCAGTTCCAGTGAGGCAGGACCACCCTTATGACAATTAGCATCATAGGGTGTCTTTTATGGGCCTATGGGGTAACGTAAGAAAAGTGATACAGGTGCGTAGGGGACGATATTGTTGTACATTGTCGATGATGAGCAGGTGCTGCCTGTGTGCCAGGTATGGTGGTGATTGTTTACAGGCCACAATAAGTTTGGTTATGCTACTAGGCTGGGTGAGGGGGGGTGGGCAGGGGCGAGGGGAAGGGAGCTTATTGGTGTGATTGTGAGGAGATGTGAGGCATATGTTTGAGTGAGAGTTGTTTGATAAATGTTAAAGGGTGGTCTTTCGGGGGGATGCATTGTGTAGAAATGGATTTGTTTAGTGAGGCAGATTGGTAGTCTGTAAGGCAACGTCCTGGAGTTTTTCTTTGCTGTGTTTCATTAAACCAGCTTTTTTCACATATTCCACATTGTTTTGCCCGATGTAGCCTTGAGCACATGCAGAACAATGGTACACACATACAGACTCAGAGGTACCTTTAAACATGAACAGACCTTTGGTACATACACACGCACTTATATGTGCCCATAAACATAAACAAATCACACACACACATACATGTGGTTTTAGGCAAATACCGAGCATTGCAACTCATGCAGAGGCCTCTTCAAATAGAACATTTATTAGTGTTGCAATATCAATACTCACTTACTACAAAATCGTAATCACAAATCCACATCGAAAGGTATACACCTCCACCTCTGTCTTTTCTGTGTGAAAATCTCCACTCTGATGGAGGGTATTTACAACTGAAGTGGCGGAGTGAGGCGTTAGCCATCATGGCTTAACGCCTCACTCCGCCACTTCAGAAACGTATGGCTGCACAATATTTGCGAGAATATGGGACAGCCTTGGGTTTCCCCCTGCTCTGGCGCTACAGTTGACAGTGTAGCGCTAACGAAGGCACCCTTGCACCATAGTGCAAGGGTGTCTGCGTGCAGGAGAAGTGTGGCTCACTGGTTAGAGCGGTAGACTCTGAAGCAGAAATCAGGCCCGGGACCAGGGTTCAAGTCCCGACACGGCAGGGTCTTGGGCTTAATGTCCGCGGACTCGATAATTCTCGCCTCAGCGCCTACTCTAATCATGGGTCCCACGCTGCAACTCTGGGCAATAGCTTGCTTAATCTCCACAATGGCCCCTACAACACTGGGATGCCTGGCTTCACCTTGGGGGTGCCCAGGAGGGGCATCTCACAGGGAGAGCCAGGAAGGGTTCCACAGCGTTATACAGCGCCGGGACGCCCCGTTGGAGCAGCTGTGCGCTTTACAAAATACACTACATTTACATTTTCAAAATACACTACATTGTTTATATACAGGAAGGTGCCCCTTACTCCAGTATTGGAGCTTTCATAGATTCACATGCCTGAATCATTCCACGTCGTTGAGATGGGAGTCCCCGGTATATAAAAAAGCAATGCTTAGATAAGTACCAAACTGAAAAGAGGCCTAGGCCCATTTCCATTTTGCAACCCATAACCCTCGTTAAGTAAAAGCAACTAAAATTGTCCCTGAACCAATCAGAGCCTCTTACCCTCCAGAACACTCCTGAGAGAACCTTTTACCCCTCAGATTTTCTACCCAATGCTGTGCGAGGGATTCTCCTTTGAGCTCTGCTCAAATTTTCTCTTACTACTTTGGATTTGGAGTTTTTTCAGTGAATTTCAACTGCTGATTTCATCTGCATTGCTGACTACTAATACATTCTACCTGAGAATGTCTGGAAAAGAGAAGGAGAGAGCCTGTGCCACTTGTTGAAAGAAGAGGCTCTAAACTGATGACCCTCATTCTGACTGCATCTACTGTCTTTACCCGAACCATCAAGTAAAAGACTGTAAGGCAGGGTTCTTCAAACTGTTGGGCCCGACCCCCTGGGGAGTCGTGGAGTGATAGAAAGTGGGTCCCACATTCCAGGCCACACTTCTGTCTATTATTATTATTTCCAAAAGGGTGTCTTGGGGCTAATAACCATCTGCTGGCTGAAATGGCAAATAAGAAACACACAGAAGGGGAAGGAGAACCAGCCAAATGGGGTAACGTACAGGGTATACGGGTCAGGTTTTTATAGCTTCCTATAGCATAATAGATTAATGGTGGAGTGAAGCAAAGGTGGGTGAAAGTTCCATAACTGTGCCGCCTGCAACAATACAGTGAGGCTGACTATTCATGTTTTTTTAATTAGGGAACAATAAGAGGATTGTCACAGACTGAGAGGAGCATACAGGTATGCCCAGTGAGGAGAGATGAGAGGGTGAGAGTAGATGGGATGAGAGAGGACAGCATGGGAGCGAGATAAATAGATTTAAGCGGTCAGGGATGAGGAGAAATGTGAAGTGCTAAAGAAATGCAGAAACGCAAGAGGAGAAGTGAGTGTGAGCGAAAGGTGAGGGCACAGAGGAGGGATACTGTTAAACAGTGAGAGAGGATAGCTGAGTGATGATCTGTGACATGAATGGAGAATTTGGTACGACGTGGGTGAGGGACAAAAGCGATGAGGGAAGAGAAGTACTGAGGTGGGTGCTGAAGTAATGGGGAGAGGGACGTTGGTTCAAGAAAGTGTGGAAGAACAAATGGGAGATGTAAAAGATGAATGGTGGAATGGAGAGGTGTAAGATACAAATAGACAGAAATTTGAAGGAAGAGACTTGAGGTGAATGAGAGGTGCTGAGGGGAGAGAGGGGTGATGTGACAAGAGAGACCATGAGATAAATTCGAGAGAGGAGGGCAGTGAACAGACAGAATGGCAAGAGTTGGTTAAACATGAAGTGAGAGGTTGAATGGGGAGAGTTCAGAAGTTGTAAAGAGGGTGAACAAAAATGGCTTGCAGAGAGAGGGATCCAGGGTTGAATGAGGAGAGGGATGGAAGGGAGGGGGTGAGAGGAAAGTGGCATGGGTAAACTAACTCTGCAGAAGGCTGCCAGGGTTTTAAGGGACCCTTGCTGCTCCCGGCCAGTGCCAGGTGAGCTTCTAATGTGGCAGCACTTATTCCGGCAGAGTGGAAGGCCCTTCACAAATGTTGTCTAGACATCTTTCTGTTGTTTATTGCTGTATTTTCATTATAAACTGGTACTGATGAGATGAAATCTTTCCTCGGTGTTACTGTGTGTAGAAATGTCAAAATAATGAAGAAATACTGTCCCAAAATATGCAGCATCAGCTAGCATTATTTATTTTTTCTTACCATACAATTTAGTCGAGCCTGCCGCATAATTTGGTCCTCATCTGCCTCATAATTCCAGTGGCTCTGCCTATAGGTTTAGAATTGTTTGTCAGGAGGGTGGCCTTACGCCTGAAAATTTTGACTGGGTGGGTCCAAAAGTTTGAAGACCTCTGCTGTAAAGTATGTCATACTTTTTCGAGTAAAACTCTAAGGGACTGTGAAGGACACCTTTTAAAATGGCTTTAAAAGCTTAAGGCCAGAAAGGAGGTTATCTCCAGTGATAGCGATGAGGCATCCTCTTCTTCATCTAGGAGGTCCCAAAAGAGGAAGAAATCCCCTCATTCTCATACCTCAGAAGAACGTCCTGAGAAGGCCCACAAAAGGGCCACTCATGGGTCTTCTGGGCGCAGTCCCTCAAAATCTCAACATAGAGAAAAGGAGAGTAAGGGACATGCTTGAGTGGATAAGACTGTTAAAAAGGCTGGGTCTGAGCCAACTAAATCACCCCCTCAGGTCAAGCAAGCCTTCAAGAAACCTTCCTCAATGCCACCTGAGGTAAAATCAACAATTTCTACATTGTCGACGGGATCGACGATGAAGAAGGCTTCGTTGACGACGAAGATTGAGGTAAAGTTGGTCCCAAAGAAGCCTTCACAATCAATGACTAGTGATTCTTCGCCGATGGTGGCACTATCGGCGACGGTATCGACACTGTTATCGTCGTCGATTTTATCGATGTTGATGACTACTCCGTCGGTGGGATCGTCGAGACTATGATGACGACGGTGACTACGTCGTTGAGGATTGATAAGACACTGATATTAATGTCAACGGCGCCTTCGACGGTGATGTCGTGGATGTCGATGGCAACAACGACGATGGTTTGGACGACAAGCTCATCGACGAGGGAGAAAACACCAGAGAAACTGGAAGGAGCCAAAAGAAGAATTACACCGGAAATCACCTCACTGAGTAAGGTACGCCTCTTGTATGACTATCCTGATTAGAAAATGTACTCTTCCCTGTAAGCATTTCCTATATCACAGGATCATCCCCATTGATTACCTATGGGATTGACTTAATATGTCACCCACCTTTTGACCAGACTCTCAGTATTCCCAAAGAATTACATATATTCACCCGTCTTCAATAATCTAATAATGTTAGCTACCACTATCCGAAATTAAGGCACATGTTGTGTTTTTTTTACAATCTTTCCTAATTAGCTGATCTGGTGGGCCCTGTAACGTAGACCCCAGATAATTATGGGATATTGCTAACCGAGCCGTATTTTGGCCCGTATTTTGCACTTAAAACGGCACACGTTCCGTTTTACTCCCCCAACATGGCCGCCGCAACCAAACCCCGCCCTGAGCGTTCTAGCCTTTCACGGCATGCGAACGCGGAAGCGGACTGCCTAAATACAACCCTCCAGACACACACGCATCAATATGCGGTCCGGTGGAACACCCCTAGGTGACAATACCTTGCTATCCTGAACTCCAAGTAAGTGCCGGGGATGTTTTAAACGGGGCTTTGAACAACTACGGCCCAGCCCACACTGAGTTTCGGATCAAGCACTCAATCCGTTTTTCGGCATCACAACCAGCTAAGTAACGGTGCTATGTCTCTCCTTTTACTTCTTAGATTTGGGCAGGACACCAACGATCCTCCGCTGACCATGGGGCAGAGTTAGGTCCCATATTAATGTATGTGTAATGTCTGTTTTGTTGTTATACGGTTATCCCTAGTGTTATTTTATTGATCTGTGTGTTGATCACTTACTTTTATTTACCTCAAGCCATTTGCCTTTCTTCTATAAGCATGGACTGTGGCACCACGAAGCCTGAATCGCTATTCAGAATAACATAGTGAATGCTATGACATGTTGGGGCTTAGACACACCCCCTGTGTTTTTTATTGATATCTGTTTTTCTTTCCAGGTACGACGTGACCATTAGGACGTATGTACTTATGCATGCTTTATTCCTGCAGCATTAATTTCATTATTTTCACTTTTTCTCTGAATTTTAGCATGGTTTAGGAGTGGCGTACACAGGGCTGGTCCCTGTGTATCCCTGAGGAAGAGATAGGGGTATCTCGAAACATGTTGGCATAAGTGAATAGGCATACTTTACCCATTGACAGTAGGATCCCTAGTTCGCTACCCCACTTTTAATATACCACCCAGGAGCCAGAATAAAGTATTTACAGCTCACTAGGCAGGTATTTTTAACCACATAGACACTTACCACTCCGATTTCACGACACCACATGCACCACACATAGTCCAGCACAATAAAGTGCTCCTACGTAGTTCGCAAGTCGCAGCACGCCTCAGCCCGTAGAGGACTGGGATGGCCCCAATGATGAAGCATGTCACCGTGGGGAAACCCTGGTGAGTGAGGGGACTCAAGAAAGAAATATCATTTTTCTTTCAATGTTACATATCACAGTTATTCCAACTCCAACCCCAACGAGCGTTGTGAGTATTAACAAACCAGGTTCTTGACTTTTGTTTTATACAATAGTTTTTTGTCTACCATACCTTTTCGAGTAAAACTCTAAGGGACTGTGAAGGACACCTTTTAATATGGCTTTAAAAGCTTAAGGTCAGAAAGGAGGTTATCTCCAGTGATAGCGATGAGGCATCCTCTTCTTCATCTAGGAGATCCCAAAAGAGAACGAAATCACCTCATTCTCATACCTCAGAGGAGCGTTCTGAGAAGGCCCACAAAAAGACCACTCATGGGTCTTCTGGGCACAGTCCCTCAAAATCTCAACTTAGAGAAAAGGAGAGTAAGGGACATGCTTGAGTGGATAAGACTGTTAAAAAGGCTGGGTCTGAGCCAACTAAATCACCCCCTCAGGTCAAGCAATCCTTCAAGAAACCTTCCTCAATGCCACCTGAGGTAAAATCAACAATTTCTACATCGTCGATAAAGAAGGCTTCGTCGACGACGAAGATTGAGGTAAAGTTGGTCCCAAAGAAGCCTTCACAATCAATGATTCTTCGTCGATGGTGGCACTATCGACGACGGTATCGACACTGTTATCGTTGTCGATTTTATCGATGTTGATGACTACTCCGTCGGTGGGATCGTCAAGACTATGATGACGACGGTGACTACGTCGTCGAGGATGGATAACACACTGATATTAATGTCAACGGCGCCTTCGACAGTGATGTCGTCGATGTTGATGGCAACACCGAAGATGGTTTGGACAACGAGCTCGTCGACGAGGGAGAAAACACCAGAAAAATTGGAAGGAGCCAAGAGAAGAATTACATCGGAAAAAACCTCACTGAGTAAGGTTACGCCTCTTGTACCATCACACCTGCTGGAGGAGCAATTGTCAGAGGAGGAGGATGAAGGTGCTTTTGGCGATGGGAGTAGCTCTTCACAGTTACATGTGAAATGTCACAACGATGACTTTGAGGAGGAATACGGGGAGTATCAATACCCTCCCCAACATCAACAATATCGTCAAGGTTACCAGGAAGAGATGGTTGGCATGCCATCTTCCTTACTGATGGACTTACAATTTATGTTGGCTGATTATAGGAAGCGGTTTTCACCAACTCCAAAATCTCAGGAGGTACCAGTACCCGTTCAGCACCCACGCTCCATTCCAGCTTCTTATGTTAGAAATAGGGAGTTACTGCCAGAGCACTTGCCAAGATCACCTCAACCAATGCCTCAACAGGATCCGGTCACCACGGATGATGACCAAGAAGAGGGTGAGATAACGGACCCTTATAAGGAATGAGATGATTACCTTATTCCTTCGCCTTCCTCTCCCTCTCCAGTGCCAATTGACTCTTCGCCGGAGGACATTGGCGGATTCCATAATTTGATGGAAAGGGCGGCAAAAAGATTTGAACTTCCAATGTCAACTACCCAAATGGAGTGGTTTTTCAGAGAGCGATGTATCATATTTTCAAGGATTTGAACATGTATGTTAAGTGTTTTCAGGATGATATTCTAATTTTTTCTAAAAATGAGGATGAACACTTTAACCACCTTTGTTCTAGGTTAGGAGATTATGGTCTTACTCTCAAAGCTGGTAAATGTAAGTTCTTTTGTGATCTGTAGAATACTTAGGTCACACTCTGTGAAGTGAAGGTGTAGTACCCAATAAAGCTTTAGTAGATGCTATCGTAAATGATCCTGTATGGACTTGGAGGTGTTCTTAGTCAAAGTTCAGGTAAGGATGAATGGTGTGTGGCTTTCGCTTCAAGGAATATGTCAGCTACTGAAAGGAGGTATGCTGTAATTGAAAGGGAGTTATTAGCTTGCATCTGGGCTATTGAACATTTTCGGAACTATGTGTGGGGCAATAGATTCACACTTAAAATGGATCACAAACCCCTGGTTGGTATATTGTCGCCTGGAGGGGGTTGGAATGTGACTGCACGTATAGCACATCTTACTTCTCGTTTACAGGAGAAAGATGTGGTATATGTTCCTGGCAGAAATGTCACTGCAGATTTCCTTTCAAGATTGCCATGTACTGAGGTGTCTATTGCTACTATTGAACAAGATGTAGACATGATTGCTACCATAAAGGATTTCTTTTCTCATGAATTTGTAAGTTTGTCGGAAAGTGAGTGGACTATGGAAATGAATAATGATGTTTTATGTCAGCACATTTTTAAGTGTGTGAAAGATGGATGGCCAAAGGAAAAATTTGCTTCTTCTGAAATTGCTCCATTTTGTCGTGTCTCTGCTGAGAATGAAGGGAGTGGAGCGTTACTTTTCAAAGGAGGTAAGATCATTCCTCCTGTTTCCATGCAAAGTAAGATTTTGTCTCTTTCTAATCAGGGGCATTTAGCAATGTCTTCTATGAAACGTCTTATTAGAGCCAATTTCTGGTGGCCAGTGTTAGACAAAATGGTTGACAGGACTGTTAGAGAATGTCCAGAATGGTACACAGACAAAATATCGAGTTTTAAATTTCGATATACAATTATATCGAAGTTTAAATATCGATGGGACAAAATATAGAAGGTAAGTAATATCGACAGTCTTAATATCGATATTAGTATGATATCAGTAATATCGAAGTTTTAAATATCGATGTCAATAATATCGAAATAAATAATTTCGATGTTACTAATATCAATTTTTAAATAAATTTAGTGTATATTATATTGTATTTATTATGTTTTATTATTTATTTTTAATGTAATTTAATTAAATATTGTCTTTTAGTACTGTAGCGGGTTGTGGGTTTATAGGGGAATAGGGTGGGACGTAATTTAATTATGTTAAATTAATTATTAATTAGTAGGAATTATTAATTAATTAATTGAGAATTAATTTTTAATTAATTTTAATAATTGATTAATTGATAAATATGTTCTGTAGCGGGTTATGGGTTTATAGGGGAATAGGGTGGGAAGTAATTTAATAATAATTAATTAATTAATATAGGTTTGTAAATATTTTAATTAATAATTAATTGGTAATTAATTTATATTAATTAGTTAATTAATTAATATAATTTTGTACATATTTTTAATTATTAATTAGTTGGTAATTAATTAATATTAATTAGTTAATTACATTAATTAGAGTAATTTTTTTATATATAATTTTTTGCTATTCTTAATTAATTAATTGGGAAAAAATATTATTAATTATTAAATTAAATTAATTACAGCTAATGTGCTAATATATTTACTTTATTGTTATTGTTAATTAATAATTAATTGGTAATTAAATAATATTATTTAATTTTGGGTAAAGGAGTATTCTTAGGGTTCAGGGTCAGTTTTCAGTTCTTAGGTAAAGGGGTATTTTTAGGGTTCAGGGTCAGTTTTCAGTTTTTGGGTAAAGGGGTATTTTTAGGGTTCAGGGTCAGTTTTCAGTTTTTGGGTAAAGGGGTATTTTTAGGGTTCAGGGTCAGTTTTCAGTTCTTGGGTAAAGGGGTATTTTTAGGGTTCAGGGTCAGTTTTCAGTTTTTGGGTAAAGGGGTATTTTTAGGGTTCAGGGTCAGTTTTCAGTTTTTGGGTAAAGGGGTATTTTTAGGGTTCAGGGTCAGTTTTCAGTTCTTGGGTAAAGGGGTATTTTTAGGGTTCAGGGTCAGTTTTCAGTTTTTGGGTAAAGGGGTATTTTTAGGGTTCAGGGTCAGTTTTCAGTTCTTGGGTAAAGGGGTATTTTTTGGGTTCAGGGTCAGTTTTCAATTTTTGGGTAAAGGGGTATTTTTAGGGTTCAGGGTCAGTTTTGGGTTTTTGGGGTACAGGGATATTTTTAGGGTTCAGGGTCAGTTTTGGGTTTTTGGGGTACAGGGATATTTTTAGGGTTCAGGGTCAGTTTTGGGTTTTTGGGGTACAGGCGTACAGGGTAAAAATAAAATAAATTTACATTAAATCAATTAAATGAAATTAAAAAAATAAAATGACATTAAATTATTAAGTGTTTTATTTATTTTAAATGTATATGTATTAGTTTTAATTTTGTTTTAATATTTTTATTTAATATTTGTAAAATTATATGTATTTTAAAATTATTTTTACATTATTATTAATACATTTAAAAAACGATATTTTTAATTTCGATATTTTTGTACTACGATATTAATTTTTCGATATTTTTGTACTTACCTTTATGAAGATATGACTCCGATATTTTTGATTTCGATATTTTTGTGCCGATATTTTTGTATTTCGATATTCTGTCTGTCGATATTATGTCAGACATTCGTCCAGAATGTATAAATGGTCACAAAATGCTTCAAGTTTCTTCTGCTCCCCTCGAACCTGTATCTTGGCCCATTTATCCTTGGCAAAAGATAGCTTTTGATGTTTAAGGTCCTTTTACAAATGTACCTATTAATGCCCGTTTTGCTTTGGTGATGGTGGACTACCACCCTAAGTGGCCAGAAGTTACGTTTGTTGCCAATGCTTCATCTCAAGTAATCATTACGTTTTTCAAAGACATTTTTGCACGTGAGGGGTCACCAGAGGTCATTGTTACGGATAATGGTGTTCAACTCATGTCACATTAAATGAAGGATTTTTTCCACATGTGTAACATCAAACATATCACCACATCATTATACGAACCAAGGGAAAATGGTCAGGTAGAACATATCAATCGTGTTCTTAAAGATAATGTTCAGTCAGCCAACCTGTCCAGTGAGCCCTGGATGGATGTGGTGAGAAAGAAGTTTTGGATGTATCGTATCACACCACACTTGGTTACTGGTAAAATCCTTTTAGGTTATTGAAAGGCAGAGAACCTTCTTCAGAGATTTGTCCTTGGTGGATTAAAAAATGTAACAAAACTGATGACAAGGTTGACATCAATCGCATTGCCAATAGTGTGGAAAAAAAACAAGAAAAAATGATTGGCTCATTCCGTGTCACAATTCCGGAAATTGTAATGCAATTATCAAAGGAAGCGAAATAAACCATCCAACCAGAGGAACCAAAATCAAACTCAGAGTAAACGGGACATGTGATAGTTCAAACCTTATTTACATGTTGAAATGCCCATGTGGCTTGGCCTACGTAGGTCAAACATCTAGAAAAATCAAAACAAGCCTTACAGAGCACAAAAGTAACATACGTACTAAAACTATTAAATCAACAGTGGCCACACATTTCAACGAACTGAACCACAATCCCAGTCAACTAAAGTTTTGCATCCTAGAGACAGTTTCTGCATTACCAGGTAGAGACAACACCCAACACCTACTCAGACGTGAATTGTACTGGATAGACCATCTGAATACAGTCCAACCTAAGGGACTTAATGAACGTTTAGAATTTGGTTGTTACCTCTAATGACAAGGAGCCATTGTACATGATGATACTTTCAATAGGAAATTATATCTGTTAATTTGTTTTTCTCATTGTTTACTTAGTTTTATGTACATTTCATTCAGAAAATGACCGTACCACCTCATACATCATTTTTGGGTGCATACCGAAATTTTAAATCGTTTCACAACTATGAATCATTGCATAGAATCACACTTTCTAACCCGAATTGCACTTGTCATATTGCCAACTTTATTGTTCTCTCGTTTTAAGTACACCTTGTTTTGAAAATGACCAAACCATTGCATTCTCTGACTTTGGATTAAATTCCCGTTCACCATTGACACACACGCATAAACTTATCCGCTGCTTAGCAACCACCACTCACCGTATACACTCTGACAAGTCGGAACCGCGAATCATGATCCTCGTTACTAACTTCGGTAGACACGTGACTAACTTGGCACCAATCGAATACACATTTACACAGACCTTCTGGCACTATTATTTTTCACCGACCCCGAAAGAGTTCAAGATTCACGCTAACTTTGATAAGCTCAAACGGTAAGCTTTAAAAGACCGCCAGACACTGTACTTACAGCTTTACAGAACATTATGGAGATACGCTTGTTTTATATTGCAACTTCTCATACCGGTATACCTTTTTTCAGACAGCTCCACTTCATTTTTCATTTCAAATCTTTATTTCGGCATTACGCCATAAAAGAACAGTTTAAACATTACAATTTAGTAGAAATAAATGACAATCACTAAAAGAATAAAAGACATTCTATATAACTGTGCAACACATATTGGTAAATACGTGGGGGCAGATTTATGTTAACTGGCGCATCCCGAGGGATGCGCCAGTTAACATGCGCCACAGTGCGCCACAGCTACGCCACCCATGGTGCGCCGCATTTATGATGCGGCGCACCATGGGGCAAAAACGGCACAGATGCGTGACGCATCTGTGCCGGAAATGTGGCGCATTGCTGGAGTTGCGTCGCAAGCGCGACGCAGCTCCAGCAATGCTCTGGGGGGGCCTATTCTTTCAATGCTGCCTCAAGCCTTACGCCTGCTTCAAGCAGGCGCAGGGTTTTGACGCAGCATTGCCCTGAAAGTGACTGAGTGAAATCTCATAGATTTCACTCAGCCACTTTCAGGAGGCGTTCCTGCGCAGGAACGCCCCCCCTGCGCAGGAACGCCTCCTCATGGCGCAGTGCTGTACAACGTGACGCATCTCCTAGATGCGTCACGTTGTAAATAGGGCGCAGGGATGTGCCACGTTTCCGTGCCGTTGCGTCACGCAACGGCGGCGTAAATGTGGCGCAAGCCCTTCATAAATCTGCCCCTTGGAGCATGACAATAAAAATCATATGAGACTGGAGGACACCTCAGTAGTTCTATAAGCAAATTCAATTGTATAGTACTATTAGTAAGAACAAATTCAGTTCCATAAATCAAGACCAAAATTATAAAAAATTCGATTCACAGCTGATGGCCCATTTTTTTCCTACGGTAGCAAATAGAAAGTAGAAATCTACTGACACTGAATATTATCTGTTGTGAAGTGTTAGTAGTCAAAATTCTCAGAGCCTGATGGCAGGACCTCAAGCCTAATAGAAGGCATATCGGTTTAATCCAACTTTTTCTTTCATGGGCGTAGATAGGACAGAAGAAAAGAATGTGCTGCTCATTCTCTATTTAGTTGTTTTCACAAAGTGTGCAAGCTTCGTCCAATACCTCGGCCGATGGATCACGGTTCCTTGCCCAACGAGCCAAAGTTGATTTTAATAAAAGATTTCCATATCTAAACTTTAGAAATAGTGTTTTGGCAAGTGGGGGCTCTATTTCGTCCATAAAGGACTCATATAAGGGTTCGTCCTTAAAACTTAAGAATTTTGAGACTAATGAGCCACTAGTACTGATGTTTACAGTCATATTTGCTACATAGGACCAAAAAGCTTTTTTCAGGCTAGTTTGGGATTAGATGGTAACAGCTCGGGATGCACCCAAAAATGTTTCAGGCCTATGAGGTTAAGCCAAGTCCTAACATGTGTAAGCCAAGGGATTATTTTGTTACTATCCAACGCCATGATCTCTATCAGCCCTTCTCTGTAAGCTTGAAGCTCAGAAACGTGCCACAATCTTACCCAGAGCATAAGCGGTCTAATAAGAACTTGATGATCTGTTCTTTTAAAATCGAGGTCCAATTGCAGGGGTACTAATGGGGTTCCTCTCGGAACCCTTACCAAGCTTCGCATAAAGTTGTTATCGTGGATACTAAAGGTCTCCTTGGACCCTGGCCCCCACAATTCAGCGCCATATAGCACTGATGATTGAACCTTAAATTTAAAAAGTTCCATAACTGGACGCACCGCTTTACTGGTGCTCAAGCTTTGCTCTCTGAGTATTGGTTTAACGTTCTGAGCAAATAACAATTTGCTTTTTTCCAATTGTGCTTTCCAGGTAAAGTTGCAATCTAGCGTCACCCCTAAATAAGAAAAGTGAGACACTGATTCCAACTTTGTCCCTTTTAAGGTTAGGCAACCCTTGTCAGGTTTGGTTGGATTAAGGGCCATGTATTTCGTTTTCTTTACGTTAATCTCTAGCCCCTTTTGACTACAGTAATCATTAAAAGTATTCAGTAAAGTCTGCAAGCCATTTTTTGTTTGGGATATCAGAATAGTATCGTCAGCAAACAATAGAGATGCTACTCTTTCGCCATTCAATTTAGGTGCATCATTTTTGCATCTTTCTAAGTATGAGGGAATATCGTTCACGAAAATAGAAAAGAGCGTGGGGGCCAAAACACATCCTTGGCGAACTCCACGTTCAATTGGGATTTTCCGTGATAATTCGCCATTTTGTCCCCATCTAATTCTCGCAAAGTTCCCATCATGTAATTTTATAATTTGAGCTACTATATTGTTTGGCATACCCGCTACACTCAGCGTCTTCCACAGAAGATCACGTGGGACCAAATCGAATGCTGCCCTTAAATCAACAAAGGCAACATATAAGTGGGCCTTCTTTATCTTTACGTACTTCCAATAGAGGCAGCAGAATCTAAAGCACTGATCTATAGTGCTGACTTTAGTTCTGAACCCGGCTTGAAATTTAGTCAAAAATGAATTTTCATCCAACCAGTTACTCACTCGTACTAAAATATGGCGTGAGTTAATTTTCTGAAGGATGTCCATTAAGCTTATTGGGCGATAATTACAGGGATCCTTCCTGTCTCCTTTTTTATATATTAAAACAATTTCAGCTCCTTTCCAGCTTTCAGGAAATTCTAAGCTGTGAGATAGTTTGTTGCATAGGTAATTGATATATGGTGCCCATGTTTTCAAGTCATGCTTGTAAAGATCCCCGGGGATTTTATCCAAACCTGGGGCTTTCCCAGTTTTTACTTGGCTTATGGCCAACTCAGTTTCCCCCAAGGTAAAAACAAGCGGATCTACTGGAATTTCGGGACTTGCTGCAGTGGATGCTGTATAAGGGTTGTCATATTTCCTATACAAATTGGTAAAATGGGTTACCCAGGTTTGCTCGTCTAGAAAAGTGTCTTTGACCACCCTTCCTACCTTATTCCCATTTGCTATCAACTTCCAGAAAACTACAGTGTCGTGTGATCTTGCAGCTATCAGTAATTCCGCCCACTTTTCTTCCTCCCACGCAATTTTCGATGTCCTTTGGGCAGTTTTATAGTTACTTCTAGCTTTTTTAATATCCAATTGCGACTTGGATTTAACAGCAATTAACAGTTCCCTCTTGGACTCTCTACAGGATCTGTCATACCAAGGCTTACTATGAGACAGATTTTGAGTTTTCTGCTGGGGTTTTTTAGGCATTTTAGTTACCAGTAATTTTAATTTTTGAAAAAACTCCTGATGTATGGTCAAAAAAGGGGTTTTTGCTTCCTCCTCGGGAGTTAGACTCAGATATGTAGCAAAAGTCCCAGCGAAAAGTGAGTATATTTCGCTCAAGATATCACCATGATCCAAAATAAATGGCCATTTTAGCGATCTCCTGTTGTTACTGATATGAATATCATTACCATCCCCAACACCCTCCTCCAAGGAGAGTGGTGAAGAAGGATCGCTAAATAATGCAGCGTTTAGTGACAAATTTAATGGAAAGTGATCACTTTCTGCCCTCTCCATTATTTCAAGATCTATGAGATACGACCAAAGAGGGATAGAAACTATCGCAAAATCCAAGTTGCTCCTATATGTATTCCTACTAAAGGTTGGTTTTTTTAAGGTGTCAGACGGTAACCGACCGTTACAGGCCCTAACGTGATGCTCTGTACATAATTTGATCAGTTGGAGAGCCAGAATGGAACATTTCACCGATTTGTTGCTCCCGAGGAGGGGGATTTTATTTGCCTGATCTTCCTCCTCAAAAATCTCACTTATGCCCAACACAGGTTCATAGTTACAATTCAGATCCCCAGCCAAGATGACGAGATCCTCCCCAAGATCCAACCCTCTCAGAAAGCAATCCAACTTAAGAACAGTCGGGGATTCCTTTGATGACGGGGCTGGCCTATTATAGATATTTATTAGGAATAATTTATTCCCATTGGAGGTTATTATTTTTAGTGCTAGGATATCTACGGAATTTGTGTCTATCACCTTGATGTTAACCCTTAGATTGATTTTTGCCCAGATCAGGAGACCCCCAGACGGCCTACCACTCCTAGATGGGATTGCTCCAATACCAAAAGTCTTGTAGCCCACCCTATGGGGAGTGTCAACTGCCCATGTTTCCTGAAGTAAGCAAAAATCAAAGGATTCCATAAATGCAGCCCAGTCAGGATCCCTCAAATTGCTGGCAACCCCAGCTACATTCCAACTGACAAGCTTGACCGAAGTCCCCAATACAGAAGACATAACAGTATTAACCCTTGGCATCTCATCACCGATATATGTCACTTGTTGGATTCCCGAAGATATTCCCTCAGAAGGTGAGTGTCTTAAAGTACGGGTTGGTTCTACCTGTTCTTCAGGAATGTTGTCGTTGCATATTACATTTTTTCCCAGAGGTCGAGATACAACAGTTGGCAGTAGGTTACACTCAGTTACAACTCCCATATCAGTGTGGTTCCTTATGTCCCTTCCCTCATCCCCCCCACTCAGAAAACTTCAATCGCAACTATCAAGGCCACTGAAGACATCAAAACGATTTGACGTTTCAAGTGGTGTGAAGGGTTTCAGATGATCCATCCTTCTGTCTTGAAAGTTATGAAAGCTTTGATGTCTAACTGGGACAAAGTTCCATCCCAAGGGGTCTGGGACTGTTACAGGGCAAGGGGCACAAGACATATTTCTCATACTCTGATGGATCGGGGGGTGCTGAGCATATTGGCTGCTCCCAACATTCTGTACAATTAAATAATTAAGTGGCTGAGTTTGGCTTGAACCCTGTAAAAGGGGAAACTGAGATGAAAACACCACTGGCCTTGGATAAAAATACGTTAAAGGTCTTGGGATTATAGTGGTATTAGAGCTGCCCATCTGCCAGTTCAATATATAGTGGACAGCATTTGGATCCCTGAAATTGACAACCACTACGTCACCTTCGATGTCTTTTGTTCTGCCCCCCAACCATTCGAGGCGTCGAACATGAACTATTTCCCCGTTGATATAATTTGCAATAGGCCTATGTGTTCTCAACCAATGCGTTATCTTGTTTTTTAGTTGGAAAAAACCCTCCCTCTTATTTTGTTCAAGGGCCGGCACACCTGTTAGGACTACCACATAGGGTAATGCCTCCGGTGGAAGTTCAGGCAACGGAACCCTTTTTGGTTTCCCCCAGGTGCGTTTAGTTTCCCTCACCTCCCTTGTTAAGTCTGTCAAAGCTAAATTAGTTGTATTGCCAGTACTTTTGGATGTATTAACACAGGTGTTACTAGCAACAGTACCCAGCAGTTGATCACCAGTTTTTGCTTGAGATGGTCTAGAGGCAACATGGTGATGAACAATAGCTGATACTGTATTCCCCAGGGATTTTGGTGCAGATAGAATTGAGGAGGGGGTAGGAACAACATAAGGGGAAGTAGGAGGCGGAGATCGAACAGTAGGTAACAAAACTTGTGGTGCACAATTAAATGCCTGACAGTCTGCGTTGTTAACACCTTTATGGCCTACAAGATCTTTTTTGGGCAATGCATTCTCAATTTTTGACAATCTACACTTCACCTCCATTAACCGCTCCAAAATAGATGCAGAGTATGATCTAATCAGATTCTCAATATCAAGTAGGGACACAGGACCCTTGTTCTCAATGTGAACATCGTCTCTCGCACTAGTATCCATATTGTCCTCTTTATCTACAGATGTATTCAGTCCGGCTGGTGATGCTGAAATGATATGGATCCCCTCAGAGTCGGACTGAACAACACAGGGATTCTTGGCAGCTGTGGACAATTTTTTGCCAAAGTCAGAACAGCTCAATTTGGGTTGCAACGGATCCCTCCTTTTCCGTCGTTTTTTGTTCGGCGGGGGACCATAAGTTTTCCCCGTAGGTGGTAATTTTTTAGCCTTAATGCGGGCTGCATGCAATTGTGACAAAGCGTCTCTCTTTAGTGTCGATAAGCTACTTCCAGTAGATGTTACGGACAGGTCAACCGTATCCGCTCTATATACGGTTTCAGATGAATGAACAGCCGTATGTACATCCGGGAGTATACTATCTAATGAAGGGATCGACTCGTTGACTAATATCCCGGTAGCATTAGCAGGGGGTCCAATCACGGGAGATAAAGATGGTAAAGCGGACCCATTCTTCATACTTTCCACTGAGCGTCGGCGGTCTGCCCGCCACTCCGCCAGCACAATCTCCCTAGCAATATCAGGCAATGATTTGGAGAAATAACTGTCCAAAGTCCCATTGGGCAGCAAACCCTGTTTGTCCTGCACATGCTGCTCAACATTAACAGTTGCCATGTGTAAATAACAGGGATTGGTTGGTATAGCAAATGACGATGGTGATACGAAGATTAAATAGAAGAACAGACAGTACCTGTAAACAAGAAGGTATACCCAGTCCGGTCTCCTCGGTTCTCGGAGGGTCTCAGAGGGTCCGCCCTTAGTCCGGGCTTTGTCCCGGGATATGTCCCGCACACGCGTCCCGCTACCGCGTAATTACGCCAGATCAAATACGCTCTGTACAATGAGAGGGCGGAGTCACGGGAAGAGGCGGCAGGTGTGCTCGATGGATCACACACAGCCTGCCGGACCTCGCAGTCCCGTTCTCCTTTGGCAGCAACTCTCCCCCTCACAGATCCCAAAGTCCAGCGGGGCTCCAAACGGGCAGCAGGCAACACAGGATCACACTCCTTGACGAGCGGCTCCCGCGAAGCGGGGGCCGCGAGGAGTTAAGAGGCACACAGGGCAGAGGGCGGAGACACGGGAAAAGGCGGCAGGTGTGCTCGATGGATCACGCACAGCCTGCCGGACCTCGCAGTCCCGTTCTCCTTTGGCAGCAACTCTCCCCCTCACAGATCCCAAAGTCCAGCGGGGCTCCAAACGGGCAGCAGGCAACACAGGATCACACTCCTTGACGAGCGGCTCCCGCGAAGCGGGGGCCACGAGGAGTTAAGAGGCACACAGGGCAGAGGGCGGAGACACGGGAAGAGGCGGCAGGTGTGCTCGATGGATCACGCACAGCCTGCCGGACCTCGCAGTCCCGTTCTCCTTTGGCAGCAACTCTCCCCCTCACAGATCCCAAAGTCCAGCGGGGCTCCAAACGGGCAGCAGGCAACACAGGATCACACTCCTTGACGAGCGGCTCCCGCGAAGCGGGGGCCGCGAGGAGTTAAGAGGCACACAGGGCAGAGGGCGGAGACACGGGAAGAGGCGGCAGGTGTGCTCGATGGATCACGCACAGCCTGCCGGACCTCGCAGTCCCGTTCTCCTTTGGCAGCAACTCTCCCCCTCACAGATCCCAAAGTCCAGCGGGGCTCCAAACGGGCAGCAGGCAACACAGGATCACACTCCTTGATGAGCGGCTCCCGCGAAGCGGGGGCCGCGAGGAGTTAAGAGGCACACAGGGCAGAGGGCGGAGACACGGGAAGAGGCGGCAGGTGTGCTCGATGGATCACGCACAGCCTGCCGGACCTCGCAGTCCCGTTCTCCTTTGGCAGCAACTCTCCCCCTCACAGATCCCAAAGTCCAGCGGGGCTCCAAACGGGCAGCAGGCAACACAGGATCACACTCCTTGACGAGCTCCACTTAACGCATGGAGAAAACGTCCGTCACAGGTCAGAAATACACGCCATCTAAACGTTATACTTGCATGAAGCACTTTTTTAGAGAAGCCATATATTAAACACGTACGGCATGTACACTGTTTTCACCTCAATTGCGAAGTTATAATATTATGCACGAGAACCCGCTCGTTTATATTTTTAAGCACCAACCAATCCATCTATTCACCTGGCACGAAATGTCAAACACATGGGGCATTGTTTTTAGGCATGAGAACCCACTCGTTTACGAATAATTAACTATTGAAATATTAAGCAACCCTCCTAATCTTCCTGGCACGAACAAAATGAGTCATTTTCTTTATATTTGTTGGACATTTTTTTAAATTTGCTGATTATTTTCTTTAAACTTTGCCGTCTTTCTGATACCATCCCCCTGAATATAGATTTTAGTTACCTCTGAACAAGGTTTGCATGCTTGCATGTCAATGTAATTAATGTTGTAATTAATGTTGGATACAAACATTAGAAACTTGGAACCACAAGTTCTTGTATTATCTTGTATTATCTCGCAGGACTCTCAAGTCCCCTGACGAAGGGCTAAAGCCCGAAATGCATTGGGCAGGACCAATATGAATATATGATTTTGAAACGTTTTATGAAGGAATAAAATGAACTAAAGAAAATAAAAACATTCGAAATTTTCACAAGTACTCGTAAAGACCATTATTGAACCAATAACAAGAGAGTGCGTCGAAGGGACGACACTCCCGAGGGAAGTGTCGCACTTTGGATATTAGTCAGCTCAGAGCACAGAGAGCTATGCTTCGACAGCACCACCCACCAGTCCGCACCGTATTTACTAACAGCAAACGTGAGTGCGACTTCGACTACCAGTTAATAGTTAGAACTTCGGAATAGTCATTGCTTGATTGCCAGGATATTGCCACCATGATGGCCACATCTCGTTTGTGATGTTTCCTACATGTTGGTGCTTGGAGTCACATGGTCTTCTTAATGCACAAACCCCTCACAGACACAGAGATATGGGGTTGGATCTCAGTTAGATCTTTACTCTGAAACTTCGAACATAAATCTCCTTGGTGATATTTTGACCAAATGTTTGCTTTGGGCAAAAGCCATGGCGTGTTTTTTTTAGACATAGGTTTGAGGAGGGGGTGAAAGTGTTGCTTTCCCTAAGGCAGGAAACATAATTTGCCACAGCTTCCTTTGACGTGTCAGTGTGGCAGAGACCCTAGGTATGAAGGGATCTACAAAGAAGACACACCCTCTACAAGCACAGATGCAGCCATCTACTTTAAAATTATGTTATTCCACTGAGGGTTGCGAACAGTGGCATACAGACACTCTCCTGCATAAATGAGACGCATGCTTCCAAAGAGAACGTATTTGTGGGTCGAACAAGGCTTGTATAATTGAACACGCTTTCATAACCGAAGATTCCAGACTGTGGTACCTAAACCTTAATTGTACCTAAACCTTAATTTTAAAAACTAACTATACGCTCTGGTCCACAGACCTCAAAAGAAAGTGTGATCTTTACAGATTAAAATGCATTTTACAGCATTTGTAAGATCGGCAATGTGAAAATCTGCCAGTCAGATGTGCATAATGAACCATTTCGTTAACAATGACTTCTACCCTCAAATCCCGTCCCATGCTACGTCATCGTTTACCTGGTGCCACGCGCGCTCCGGTGCAGGCAAGGCCGCGAGAACTCGCTGGGCGTGTAGTGCGCATGTATTATTAAATCCAAGGGTTCTGCGCTCCTCGAGAGTCCCCTGAGGCGTGAAACAAGCGGGACAGAGGGAGAAAACATGGAATCTCCACATAGCAGCTGGTAGAGCTCATTTCACGCAGAGGAGCATCGAGAGCGCGATGGGAACCGGCGGCAGTAATAACGCGCCAGACTGCACTAGGTTTGTTGGATTTCATCCACAGAGGTTCAGCTCTTTAATATATTTACACTTTATCTGCACCAAATTTTACCGGTTCCTGATAATCTTGATAACTGTAGAATCCCATTTCTCGAACTTTGCAGCCAGGGCTGGCCTTTGCAATGAAAATTGGCGCCTCTGCTCTCCTGCCATCTTAATTGTTTAGAAGAGTCAGGAGAAGAACAAGCAGTGAGCGTGCAAGCTCCCGAACCTCCGGTTTCGGGATGTGCACGCTAACGGCTGTGTTGGGGCAGGACTTCCGTCTTTGCGAGAAGCCCACGGAGTGCATGGCCCAGAGGACCGGTGAGAGCAGAAGTCAGGAGTGGCGGCTGAGGCAGCTGATGCGGTAAGTGGGGCTTGGGGGCTCGTGTGTGTGTGTGTGTGTGTCTGCGCATGTGTGAGTGTGTGTGTGTCTGCGTGTGTGTGTCTGTGTGCACGTGTGTGAGTGTGTGTGTGTCTGCGCTTGTGTGTGTGCGTGCCTGTGTGCGCGTCCATAGACCCTGGTCGGCTCGTGCACCGCTCTATCTCCCTTGAGAGCGAACTCGGCAGCAATAGGTCTCGATGCCGAGACCTAAAAAAAGGGTTTTGGTCATCCATGGCTGGAAGAGCAGGGTATCACTAACCTGACCACCTATATGTTTTTGTATCTTTTTTTCAGGACAGGGGTCTGAGTCCTCAAGTAGTAAAATGTTTGCTACCACATATTTTTTATGTGGTGAAAGCCAATCAGATCTTATCTTTTGATCTGTTGGATCTGTTGATCCTCCATGGTGTGAAATATAAAATTCCTTTAACCTTAATTTCTCTAAAACTCCAGAATGAATTTACACGTAATCACAAAAACATGCTTTCTGGACAAAGCTCTAGTTTTCCACCAAATCTGGTGTAATTCCATTCAGCCATGTTTGCTGTATCAATTTTCAATTTTACAACAGTATTATGAATGGGGCCAATGTGTTTTGGAACCTCCATCTTTTTTCTCGGCCCCTGCTTGACAGATCACCCCAAAACTTTTGAGAAAGGAGCAGAAGTGGATTACCTGTTTTTCAAAACTTAAGTGAAGATTAGTCAAATAGTCCCAAAGTTGTTACCAAATCAAAAAATGGTCTACCTATAGAATCATGCCTCTAACTATAATTGCCCAGTGGCGAACACCGAAAAAACACAATGGCTAAAGTGGAGTTATATGTAGGCCAGGTACTAAGATGTAAGTTAAAAAAATAGGAATGTACTGAAAAAACTAATATTAAAGTGGAATTATTGTAGGTTTTGTAATAATATAAAAACTAACCATAGAAAACGCAGAAATTCATCTTTTATACCTAAGTGATATAAGTAAAACTAGCACCCCCCATAGGTTTGAGACATCATCAATGATTTGATTTAACATGTCATGAGTGATGTAACATGTGAGGTCATAAGCAGTGCGTCGTGAAGTTACAAGTTATATTGTGTTCAGTATTTATTTTGTTTAATTATCATGAGTTTTTATATTACTACAAGACCTACATATAACTCCACTTTAACATTTGTTCTTTTTCAGTAAATTTCCAAGTTTAAATGCAAGTTGAAATCATTGTACCTTACCTACCGATAACCCCACTTTAATTTTTGTTTTTTCAGTGGATTTCCATTTTTTTTTAATATAAGTTAAAATCTACAGGACAGATTTACAAACCCCCTGCGTTTCCAGTACGTCACTTTTTGGGACGTTCTGGTGGGGCATGGTACTGCTTCATATTTACTAGGACAGAAAAAGCCACCTTGCGTGGTTTTTCCTGTCGTTGTAAATATGTCCCCTTTACACGCAGCAGTTTGCATGAAAGGGGCGCTCCATGGGTGTTGCTGTGGGTGTTCCCACGCAACACTCATGGAACAAGACACATTTCCAGATTTACGAGGATTCGTAAATCTGGAAATGTGAGTGCTACCCTACTCTAGGGGTGGCGCCGCAAGGCACAACGAGGAGAAATGTTTTCATTTCTCCTAGTTTTTCCTCTTTCAATGCGTGCTGCATTCTACAGCACGCATTGAAAGAGAAAAATGCTTGTAGTGATTATTTGTGTGCAGGAAGGTGCCCCTTCCTGCACAGAAACAATCTCTCCATGACGCAGACATCCTTGCACCATGGTGCAAGGGTGCCTGCGCATGGCAACAGTTTGTGCACCATCGCAGGAGAGAGCACAGAAATGCGACATATTGTAAATATGTTGCATTCCTGTGCTTTGGAAGTGTTTCAGCATGGCGCATCCAAAGGGCTTGCAAAGCCGCGCTGTGGCACTTCCTTGTAAATCTGCCCCGTAGTACCTTAGTTACGTATAACTCCACTTCAACCTTTGTTTTTTCAGTGAACATCTAGTGTTTGTTAAAGTAATGTAAGAGCTTATTACCATACCTAACTATACTTCAGTTGGCCTATGGCCTGGCCCTGTGTCGAACCCCCTGTAATCAGCCAACCCTACGTACACCCATACCAACATTTTTTGACAGTCCTGCAGTACTCCTGGGGGACCACATGGGGGGCTGAGTTGGGTCCCATGGGAGCACTGTGGGGGTGGCGGCGCTATTCATTTTGACCTGAGTAGGGGTCCCTCTGGGTCCCGCCTACAAGAATCAGGGTTCCATGTACTGAGCCCTCTAGCAGTCGTAACATTTCTGTTGATGTTGCAGCTGATCAATCAAATGGCTTAGTCACACCCAGATATCACTGCTTTTTTAACCTTAATTTCTAAAAAAATTGATGAATGGATTTACATCAAATTACAAAAAGCACTTTCTGTGAAAAGATCTAACTCTGCCAGATTTTGTGTAATTTTGTTCAGCAGTTTTTTCTGTATCGTTGTCTAAAATTCCAATAGGAAATTGCATGGGGATAACATGTTTTGGGACCCCATCCCCTTTTTCTCTGCCCCCGCTTGACGGATCACCCCATAACTATACAGGAAGAAACAGAGAAGGGTGAACTCTTCTTTTGAGACATTTTGTGAAGATTCATCAATTAAAAGAATTAAACAAAACTCTTCCTATAAAAACTCTGACTCACATATAACTACACAATGGCAGCCTAAATGATATTCTTACATGTGTGCAGATCTCGGACATGTTGATAGGGATCTCTGTGTAGAAAAGATAGAAGAGGCAGAGGTCTCCACCCATAGGTTTGTGAGTACCAGTTTGCGGTACTTGCATAATACTACTTCACGTACTACAAAATATATTTTGTGAACAGCATATGTTTCTGGACACACAAAAAAAACTTCACCAGATGTATGTCATTACTGAAGCTAAAAGTACAAATGTTACTCTTATGTGAAGCCACTGAACAGGAACTCTGCAGAGGGGAGTGACGTCATTGTGCCAAACACAGTTTAATACCTCATCACAAGCAATGCAGTAAAGAGAGACACTACACAGTGAGCTGGTAATCCTTGCACAAGAAGGGGTTTCCAGTTCAGGTATTAACAGTCTACACAGCAGGTCTCAAATTAAAGCCTCCTCAGGACATGGGAGATGGTGCCAGTTCCTTACTGCCATAGGGGAGCGCAGCTGTTGCTGTTTAGGAGTAGCACAGGGTCTAAACCCCCACTCACCATGGACTTGCCCCCTTGTCAATGCCATGTCCCTTCCCTTATACAGTCATACAGTGAAAACAAATCTTAGGTCACCAGGCCTGCAGAGGGGTGTATAGGGATTTTGGGCCAGATGTACGACCCTTTTTTGCAGCCGTAAACGGCAGATCCTCCCATTTGTGACCGCAAAAAAGGGTCCAGGCATGTACAAATGCTATTTTGCGAGTCACTGACTCGCAAAATAGCAATTTCAAATCCTGCTATTAGGAAAAGACGCCCCTTCCTAATAGCAGGAGTCACCGAGCCATGTACAATTGTTTTGCTACCGCATTTGCGGCCACAAAACACTGCCAGTTTACCACCTATTTCTAGTAGGTGGTAAACCACTCACAAAAGAGAAGGGGTCCCCATGGACAACTGCCTGCCCTTAAAAAAATGAAACTGAGGGTAGCGTGGCCAAGATGGCGAGCAAGACGTGCCTCTCTCGTCACCCCGCTCCTGATCGCCCAGTCCAGCCCAAACAGAGTGGATGTTCCCTGGAGAGACACATTTTGGGAGGAGGCAAGCCCTTCAATACCGACGGCGCATGAGGTGAGTTGGTTGACCGGGTCTGGAGCCCGCTAGTGAGTGCACGCGGGCTCCGAGAAGAAGTAGCGCAAGAGGGAGAAAATGGCGGTTAGGTTTGGCAGATATTCCTGATCGTCCAATCCAGCGCAAACAACACAGATGTCTCCCGGAGAGCACGTTGTTGGGAAGAGGCAAGCACTTTGATACTGATGGCGCATGAGGTGAGCTGGTTGACTGGGTCTGGAGCCCGCGAATGAGTGAGCGCAGGCTCCGAGACAAAGCAGCGGACCATGGAGAAAATGTCGGCCAGGCTCAGCGGAGACTCTTAAGCTGATCCCGAGGCAGTGCTCTCCGCTGGCTGGCGGCGAACCCAGCGCAACATAATGTGGGCACCTTGTGGAGCAGCAGGAGGAAAGCGACAGGAGCACAGCTGCGAATAGTGCAAGTATAGGCCTAGTCTCCTGGGGCTGGAGGCCCGTAAGAGAACAAGAGAGATCAGCAGGATCAAGCAGGGCCAGAACAAGGAAGAGGTGGCTTGGTCCCACAGCCCCCTACCGGCTGAATCTTGGAGTGGGTCGCATCGGCCGAGAGAGGGGACAAAGGCGAGACGAAGCGCAGCCACGCAGGCCCGCAGAGCACCGGCCAGCATACCCGGCTGGTGTGGCGAGGGGCAGCGGGCCAGAGAGTAGGAAGGTTGGGTCCTCGGGGACGGAACGTCGGAAAGGAGTGGTGATTGGTAGCGGACCCCTACCTGCAACACACGTCATTGAAGGTAGGAGTGAGAGTGATTGCCTGAATACACAACGTCCTTTCCACTAGCAAGTGCTTCCCCTGATCACAGCACTCCAGGGTGAGGATAGCGACCGCCGGTTCAGTGGAGGCCTAAGCGTCTGCGGGTGGCCCGGTGGGCTAGCCGGGCTGGGGCTGCAGTTAAGGTGAGAGGTGGCATAGCGACCGAGGGCGGACGAGGAGGGGGAAGGAGTTGACAGCACAGTCAGCAAGTGGAGACTCAGGGCGGGGTGGAGCGCAGCCCTCCTTGTACCGGGGACACAGCCACGCAAGATACTAGGGGCCTGAGGCAATGACGCCAACCTGACACATATACGGCCGGGAGCCACAAAACAGAGGACAAGCCTTGAGACAGGGGGACAGAGCTGGACACCCTGGGCCACACTGAGGTGGCGGGACTAGAGAAGGCACAAAGCGGCAAGGCTGAGGAGGCGCTAGTGAAGAGGTAGGGGAAAACATCCACCTGAGCCCTACACCATCCCAACCGGCTGAGGGGGTTGAGAAAGAATGATTTTGGGCTCAGCCAAGCGGCTAAACAGGAGAGTTCCCAGTTTTTAGGAGACAGACCAGCCACAAAGAATTCTTGCAACACACAGAAGGTGCAGCAAGGTGTGAGGAGGACCTGGTTGGCAGGGAGAGCCAGCATGTCTACAGTACTTGAGAAAAAAGACCAGAATTTAAAAGATATGCTGACCAAGCTACCCACAGCAAGAGGGGGCGAGGGGCGTACCTCACCGGCACCACACAGGGACAAGAATCGGAATGCACAGAGGCACCGGTCCCCCGAACTTTTCTGGGGATGCTATTCAATACGTTCAGGGAGGATCTACAGTCACTGAAGGGCGAAATTGCACCGGAAATGAAGGAGATCCGCAGGGATATAGATGTAGTGGGGCAAAGGGTGGCTAGCATTGACGAACAAGACCAAGCTCTGGATGAGGAGGTGGTACAACTACAGCAGGAGGTGATCAGGATGCCGGAACAACAAGTGAACCTCCGGGCACACGCCGAAGACCTAAAAAATAGATCGCGCCGGAACAACATCCGCAGTAAGGGTGTCCCTCCCAAAGACGAAGGTGCAGATATTACCCAATCCCTACAGGGGCTCTTTCGCAGTATACTAGAAGCCACACCGGACTTCGAAATTAAAATAGATCGGGCACACAGGGTGGGAACACAGAGGCGAGCGTCTTCGCCACCTCCTGATATCCTAGCATTCTTCCCGGACTTCCAGCTGAAAGAACTGATTCTACAGAAAGACAGAGATAAGCATCCACTCAAATACTGGGGATACCCTGTTGCTCTTTACAAAGACCTAGTGGCAAGCACCTTACAAAAAAGAAGGAAATTCAGGCCGGCGACAACATATCTGCGGTCGCAGGGAATTGTATATTGATGGGGACATCCTTTCAGGTTGATCTTCAAGCGACAAGGCAAGCTGCACCAACTTAGATTCTTGCAATAAACATGTCAGATATTAGGTATTGAATACCCATGCCAGGAGGTGGAGGTGAGAAAGAGCCCTGCAGCTTCAACAGGTCGGAGGTGGTCGCGGGACTGAATGAAGAACGAAACCGGACCCCACCGTGATAGCACAGGAGAGACAAGCAGTACTGGGCTCATTGTCCAAGGAGAAGACTTCTCATGAAGAAACCTGAAGGGTCAAGGGACAGATAAGTGGGAATAGAGGGCTGGACGGGTGGCGGGGCTTTTCTCTGCGAGCGGGGGGGGGGCCTTAATGCAGGTTTTTCTTTCCTCTTTGGCCACAACATGTACTCGACACTTGGGATCACCAGGGATTCGCGAACTCGACCTGCGTGCCCTGGACAATATGGGTTTTGTTAAGGGTCAAGTTGGGGTTGGGGGGGATTGAGAACTGGTACATATGTGGTACTTATGCTGAAAGGGTGACAGGGGCACACTGTATTTACTGGGAGCGCAGACACAGCAGGGCAAAAGAGGGAAGGAGGAGACAAGGATACTCTGAAATAAGACTAGACAGCAAAAAACCCACTCTTAAATGATGTTGTATGACACACTGTAGGTCCTTACACTTAATGTGAAAGGCCTCAATAACCCCGTAAAGAAAAAGGCCATTCTCTTCTACCTGGGGAATTCTGGCGCAGAGGTGTGCCTTGTACAGGAAACCCACCTGCTTTCAAAAGATTGGCACCGGCTGTGGTCATGCGCCTTCCCCTTACAGTTCTTCTCTTACTTGTTGGATAAAAAGGCAGGAGTGGCAATTCTAATTGCTAAATGTTTTCAGGGGGAGGTGAGGGACACAATTGCAGCAATCAAAGGGTGGCTCCTAGCATACACGCTGCAGTTTGGGGGGCATATATGGGTGGTGGGTGCAGTATACGCACCTAACTTGGTATAGGAACACTTTTTACAGACAGCCTTTTCAAAGGTCATGAACGTACAAGAACGCTTGACAGTGGTAGGTAGAGACTCACATATAGCAAGGGATACAGTCAGAGATAGGCTGGGGAGCCAATACAAGCAACCTGGAGAAATGTCACAAGAGGGGGTCAATTGTTTCCAGACCATTGGGTTGGTGGATTGTTGGCGGGAAAAACACTCTCAAATCTCACAATACTCATTCTATTCCCACGCCCACAGCACCTATGTCTGACTAGACAACATGATAGGAACGACGGAATTCAATAAGCGAGTTGAGGACGCTGACATCATACTGGCAGTACTATCTGATCACGATGCTGTAATGATCTCTGTGCGGCTACCACTGCAGCGGAAGCTGCAGGGATGCTGGAAGTTAAGGGAAAGCATGCTACACAAAGATACAGTGACAAAGCAGATCACAAAGTGTATTAAAGACTACCTAGAGATGAACGATACCCCGGACATCTCGGTGGCTACATTGTGAGAGGCCCTGAGAACGGTGGTGACTAGTGAGCTAATCGCCATTGCGTCAGCAAAGACTAGGGAATGAAAGATAAGAGGGACCAACTAGGGGCTCAAGTTATAGAAGTAGAAAGGATTCACAGGCGGACGGGAGCGCCAAGAGTATGGGAACAGCTGAGGCAGCGAGGGCACAATTGGCAGGGCTGGATCTCGATAGAGCGGAGTATGCGGCGTTGAGATTAAAGTAATCCTATTACATTGAGGGGGACAAGATAGAGCAAATGCTGGCAAATAAACTCAGGACCTGGAGCCAACAGTCCAAGATCCAGGCTATCAAGAATAGCGAGGGGGGAGAGCTAGTAGAGGACGAAGATATAGCTCACACATTCAGGGACTTCTACACAGACATATAAAAGGGAGGCTAGTTCGGAGCAGCTTATGACATCGAACTTGGAAGGGGCACATACAACCACAAGATCTGCTGGACTCCCCCATAAAACTGGAGGAAGTGATTGGGGCGATATCTCGACTTAAACTCCTCAAATCGCCGGGCCGAATGGATTCTTGGCAGGATTTTACAAAACCTTTTGCCACACCTTAGCACCAGTACTGACGCTGCTCTTCAATTCATTTGATGGACCGGGGTCAATCCCTCCTGTAATGTTGTCGGCATCCATTGTGGTGCTGCTAAAACCCTGGAAAGACAAAACTGTATTTGGTTCATAACGCCCACTGTCCCTTCTTAATGTGGACTTATAGCTGTTCACAAGCTTATTAGCGTCGGGACTAGGCTCATTGATGCCTGGTATTATAGAACCGTATCAAGCCAGATTTGTTCAGACTCTGCAAAGCGGGGACAATACCAAGAGGATTCTAAATTTAATAGATAAAGCCCACCGCACGAACATGGATGCTCTACTATTAACGGGGAATGCCGAGAAGGCATTCGACCGGGTAGACTGGGGATACCTAGAACGAACTTTACTCCACTTTGGCATAGGAAGTCATTTCCGTTCTTAGGTGGCCAGTTGTTATAACACTCCTACGGCCACAATTAGGGTTAACGAGCTCTCTCCGCGTCCCTTTGCTATCCAACGGGGCACCGGGCAGGGGTGCCCACTGTTGTCCCTTCTGTTCACCATATACATAGAACTGCTAGCCCAAAAAGTCAGCGACAACCCAGAAATCGAAGGTATCCATTCGGGGGAGAACAATATGTAATAAGTCTCTATGTCGATGATATTTTCGCTTCCCTCCATTCCCCGGGGAGATCGCTCCCGACTTTTATGCAGGAATTTGAGTCTTTTGGACGGGTCTCTGGATTTAAGGTTAATGTTGGAAAATCTCAGATCCTATCTCAGGGCCTTTCAAAAGCTCTCCCTGGTGAGAGGTACTGGGGCTGCGAGCGACTGAAACTGAAGGAAATAGCGATTTTAGGCAGCAAATTGTCACGATTACGAGCACAGTAATCTGAGCGTTTTTAATCCAATTTTAAACTCGCTGTATTTTCAACCTTTGGGGGGCTGTCAGCTAAGGGGAATTGAGTATCAGGCACACTGACATCCTTAACACCTACTCTTCCTCTCCCTCTCAGCCCAGCCGTCTTCTTCCAGCACCCGGCGGCGGTGGGCGCCATCTTGAGCGAGGCAGGTGAGGTCAGCGCTCTAGTCGCGCCGTCCTCCCGCCCTCCTGTTGTATTTAGGCGAGCCTTGCCCAGCGCTCTGTGCCTTTCAGAAGCTCTCCCTGGTGAGAGGTACTGGGGCTGCGAGCGACTGAAACTGAAGGAAATAGCGATTTTAGGCAGCAAATTGTCACGATTACGAGCACAGTAATCTGAGCGTTTTTAATCCAATTTTAAACTCGCTGTATTTTCAACCTTTGGGGGGCTGTCAGCTAAGGGGAATTGAGTATCAGGCACACTGACATCCTTAACACCTACTCTTCCTCTCCCTCTCAGCCCAGCCGTCTTCTTCCAGCACCCGGCGGCGGTGGGCGCCATCTTGAGCGAGGCAGGTGAGGTCAGCGCTCTAGTCGCGCCGTCCTCCCGCCCTCCTGTTGTATTTAGGCGAGCCCTGCCCAGCGCTCTGCGCCTTTCAGAAGCTCTCCCTGGTGAGAGGTACTGGGGCTGCGAGCGACTGAAACTGAAGGAAATAGCGATTTTAGGCAGCAAATTGTCACGATTACGAGCACAGTAATCTGAGCGTTTTTAATCCAATTTTAAACTCGCTGTATTTTCAACCTTTGGGGGGCTGTCAGCTAAGGGGAATTGAGTATCAGGCACACTGACATCCTTAACACCTACTCTTCCTCTCCCTCTCAGCCCAGCCGTCTTCTTCCAGCACCCGGCGGCGGTGGGCGCCATCTTGAGCGAGGCAGGTGAGGTCAGCGCTCTAGTCGCGCCGTCCTCCCGCCCTCCTTCCTCTGCATAAATGTGCAATCCGGCCAGACGGCGCAGCGGGCTGGCGCAGCGGGCGCGCCGGGCGCGCGCCGAAGCCGCGCCTAAGCCAAGCCCGTTTGCGCCCGTCCGCGCCAGGACTGCGCCGGGCGCGGGCCATGCTGCCCAATTCAACCCTGTTTTCAGGTATGACTCTAACGCGCTGCTCGCAATGCGCTCGACAACAGCAAGCCATAGCTGCAGGGATCACCGTCCCATTGCTCACCTCTGGGGACCATTCTCATGCCGCTTCTGTAGATGGTCATCCTTGGGACCCACTGGCATTATCCCACACCCCTCCCCTCCACCTTCACATAAGCCAATTACCTTTCGTTGTGGACTTATTAACGCCAGATCCTTAGCTTGTCATGGACAAGATACCCATGACCTCGTACTTTTCCATGATCTAGACGCACTGTTTATCACCGAGTCTTGGCTAAATGATTCATCTAATCCAGATCTGGCAACTGCCCTTCCCCCTGATTTCACGATTCTCAGACGAGATAGACCAGTCGGCAGGGGAGGCGGGTTAGCCATCATCATCAGAAAAGATGTTAAATACCACACATTCGAACTGACCTCACTCAAGGACTGTGAGAGTTTAGGCTTTGTGATTCACATTAACTCCTCTACCTCTTTTACGGGTGGACTTGTGTACCGCCCCCCCCGGAAACGCCACGCCTTTCCTGGACTCCCTGGATGACACTCTTGGATCTCTCCTGACCCATTACCCCAGCTTTACTCTTCTCGGCGATTTCAATCTTCATTTGGAATCCCGCGTAGACCCCCACACCTTAACCTTTCAACAATCCCTTGATATCTTTGGTCTTTCTCAACTGGTCGTGCCCCCCACGCACTCGGCCGGACACACTTTAGATGGCATTTGTACAAACTCAGTCACTCTAACTGTATCCCCCCCAATCCCACAAATCTGGACTGATCATTATTTTATACCTTTTTTCATCAAGGCAAAACCCTCACCCCAACCACACACTAAGAATTCCCCTTCAACCTTTGCGATAAACTGGAAGAAAGTAGCTGAGTCCATTAAGTCACATCCTCAGCTCCCTACCCATCCTCCCACTATCGTAGGAGATGTATCGCAAGATTCCAAAAATTTCCATATCTGGATCAATAAACTGGTTCTGGATAAGTCCAACTCAACCAACCAAAAACCAATCTCCCATAAAAGGAAGCCCAATGCCCCTTGGTATACTCAGGCCCTCACCGATAGCCACCATTCGTGTAGGGTTCTTGAAAGAGAGTGGAGGAAAACATACGATCCCACCTCCAGAACCCTATACATTCGGCAGAGGAAACTATACCTGTCCCACATAAAGAAAGCCAAAAAAGAGTTTTTCACCACAGCTATAGAAGTAGCTAATCAAAAACAACAAACCATTTTCAATATTGTTAAGTCCTTCACCCACCCCAAAGCCCTGGCGTTGGAAATCCCCCCATCTCAAACCCTTTGCAACCAAATTGCTGACTTCTTTGTTGAGAAAATTAATAACATCCACAAGGATTTCCCTCCCCCCGCCACCCCTCCCTTACCTCACAACACTAATTCACCCTCTTTTTGTAATTTTTCACCAGTATCCCTGCTTCAATCCCAGAAGGCCATCATGACTTGCCGTTCGGGAGCCCCCACCGACTCCTGTCCCCCGGCGATCCTCCATCTTCTCATTGAGGCCGTCAACCCCCTTATCAATTCCATCATTAATCAATCCCTCAGCTCACGCACTGTTCCTGCTGAATGGAAGAAAGCCATTGTAAAGCCTCTAATGAAAAAACATAATAAACCCCCGACAGACCTTTCCAATATGCGCCCAATTTCCCTACTCCCAGCACTAGGCAAAATTACTGAGCAAATAGTACAGGCAGAGTTAAAAGCCTTTGTGGAAAACAACCATATTCTCCATCCACAGCAATCTGGTTTCCGCTCCGGCCATTCTACTGAAACTGCTCTGATCGAGTTATCCGACACCATTAAGTTCCTGCAGGATGAGGGGAAACACGCTGTACTCATCCTGCTCGACTTAACCGCAGCATTTGATACCATCTCTCATGCAATCCTCATCCACAGAATGCGCGAAATTGGTGTGTCGGATACCGCTCTGAAATGGATATCTTCATTTCTTTCCAACAGATCACAAACAGTCTCACTTGGCCCCTTTCTCTCTAGCGAAAGAACCATTCCATCAGGTGTGCCCCAGGGGTCCATTCTTAGCCCTCTTTTCTTCAATATTTACATGGCCCCCCTGCTTACCCTGATTGAATCTCATGGCATCCTCGTAACATCTTACGCGGACGACACCCAACTTGTCGTCACCTTAGATAAAAAATTCCCCGATGCCGCTCTTAGATTCCAGAATTGCCTTTCCCAAGTCTTTGCGTGGCTCAATAATAACCACCTTAAGTGCAATAGCGCCAAAACTGAAATTATACCCTTAGGCAAAGACACCCTTTTCTCCCCAAAAGATTGGTGGCCTCAACACTCTGAAGCACCCCCTGGTGCAGTCTCATCGGCCCGCAATCTGGGTGTCCAATTCGACTCGTCCCTCAGTTTTGACGACCATGTGCGCATCAGTGCAGGGTGCTGTTTTAACCTCATTAGACAGCTAAAGAAATTCTTCGACTTTCTCCCTATCTCTGCCAGGAAATCAGTTGCCGTGGCTCTGATCCTGTCTAGGCTCGATTATTGTAATGGCCTCCTGGCAGGTATAAAGAAGTCAACCCTCAAGAAGCTACAGAGCGTCCAGCATGCGGCGGCCAGGCTCGTTCTCGGACTTCCGAGAAGGTCCTCGGCCTCTGCGGCCCTCAACACCCTCCATTGGCTGCCCCTCCACAAAAGGATCCTTTTTAAACTTCTTGTCACTGTCTTCAAAGCCACTAAGAACACAGGCCCCTCCTACCTTGTCAAGCGCTTTCCTCAGTACATTCCATCGCGCTGCCTGAGGTCATCAGGAGCCAATCTGGTCACCATACCCAGGTTTAAGCTCAAAACGAAAGGTGGAAAAACCTTCTCATTTCTGGCGGCTAAGGCATGGAACGGCCTTCCCTCTAACCTCAGGCACGCCCCCTCAGAAAGCCTTTTCAGGAAACTCCTGAAGACATGGATTTTCCTTCAACCCGACTCTTTGGTCCTCGCAGCCATATGATTCCTGTTCCCCTCAAGTTGGTCTCTTCTGATTGCTCAGCGCCAAGATGCTCCTTCCGGAGCGATAGTCGCGCTATATAAAAATTAATAAATATCAAATATCAAATACCTTTACCCAGAATGGTGCCCGTGAGAAGTTGGCCTGGCATATGCTGCCCACTATTCTAGTGGGCACCTTTCACCAGTACAAACGACCCTTATTGATGGTAGGTTTAAGACAACCTTTATGGAAAACTATTCTAGTGGGAGGTGTGGTGAGCAGCCTTCAGGCTAAGTCTTGAAGGAATGTAAAGCAGCTTGTTTAACTAGTCTATAATCTTGTGACTTACCAAATGAAAGGAGAACCACACCAGGTTTATATATAGAATATATGTATTTATTCTAAACACATCCCTCTAGTCTCTTTATGAGGCTAGAGGCAAAAGTACATTCAGTAAACTTAATTAGCACACAGTAAATTAGCATAATATACGTTGAGCCCTAGGGGCGTACCAAACCATATATTAAGAAAGTGGTATAAGAACCACAACTGTCATACAGACAAGGCCTGGAGCCTGTAGAACTGCTGGGGCCACCAGGATCCACCCAAGGTAGTGACACAGGGTACTGAAAAAAGAGAGGTGAGGAGGGTCTCAAGGGGTCAGTTTACCGACCCTGACATCTCTAAACCCGAACTCAAATGTAATAACAAAAGAAGAGATGTCCGGTCAAGTAAATATGTGTGCTGTACTAGAAGCTAAAGACAAAGTGAGATCATGTAGCAGCCAAATGAAATAGCACAGGGCTGAGAAACTCCACCCTTATGGCGGAATATCATCATGTGGGATACAGATAGTAAATCCAAACCTCGCCCAACCCATCAATCGATGGTGCAGAGATGGATTTCTGAGGTGGAACTCTAGCCACAGTGTTATTCAGAATGATGCTGATGATGTGCAGTGCTGTGAGGATGTGTGTGAAATGTTAAAATTGGATACTAGGGCAAACAATTGAGTTTAATAAGGATTGTCCTAGTGTCAAAGATAAAATTACGCCTAATAGTCTGAAAGTATAACTATGTTTTGGCACTGTGCAGTTAGGTCAACATGTTTCAGCCGAGTGGAACAACTGTTCGGCTTTCTTCAGGACCCAGAATGGATAGCTACTGCAAAAAAGTGCAAGTGAAAAGAATATGAAAAATATTACTGTGCAACAAATATTCAATTACTCCTACCAGGAACTTGGGCCCCCAATGTAATCTGGTGGGATTGAATTAGTTGTCCTTTCCTAAAAGAGAAGAAGGAGAACAGTGCACAAAGTGTATAATGAGGTTGTATACATATATCCCAAAGTGACATAAAGAGACAGTACAGACAACACACAGAAATCGAAGAGAAATGTCTCTTCGCTAAACTGAAGGCTGTAGTCCTTCTGTATGACAAATTCTTTTCAAAAAATAGTTTAGTTTGATGTCTTACTCACCCAGCATTATGTGGGAGATAACCTCACCTCACCCGGTAACCGCTCGGGAAAATGAGGCCCCGCTCTGTTATGTAAAAATGAAAATGAGGGCACAGTCAATGTCTTATGTGTTGTGTCCAGCTAGTTTGCTATATCATTTTTACTTTAAAATGAAGAACTCAGTTGTTACTTACCGACCTTCCTTCTATGAGCATAAAGGCTTAGACTTCGCAGTAAGATTGCTAGTGGCATGAGATGGTCTACCCCTTAGATGATCAAAAATTCACTAAAGGCAAAGGCATATAAGTGAAAACAAAGTCGGGATAAGTTAAAGATGGTGAAAATCCTCAGGTCTCTGTCTTCATAAAATAAGAGGAGGATTGTTCAAAGAGTAGCTGGTTAAGAAATTCGGAGCTCTCTTAGTGTAGATCAATATCCTCGAAGAAAAACCGGGACCTACCTAACCGTCGGTACCCCTCTCTGGCGTCCGAGAGGAAGTGGAGGTACCGGAAAGTGTGTCATCGCGCTCTTTATAGCACGCTTAATTGGAAAATAGCTTCAATTAGGTAGTCAATTGCTGGCAAATGACTGCTGCATATCCCCCGCTACAGTAGCGCGGAAAGCGAGCCACTGTTCTGCTCGCGCATGCGCTGTGACTAAGTCCAATGGCGCATGCGCGCAAGTATGGTAGATGTGCACTCGTCTCGCGCTAGTGCGCTATAGCGAAGTACAATGGCGCATGCGCAAAGCGAATGTAGATTGTGCGCTCGACTTGCGCTGCTGCCCGTGAACTTTAAATTATTACTACACGTAGTTGTTGAAAAGCGCTTAATACAGTCCCGGTTTTTCTTCGAGGATATTGATCTACACTAAGAGAGCTCCGAATTTCTTAACCAGCTACTCTTTGAACAATCCTCCTCTTATTTTATGAAGACAGAGACCTGGGGATTTTCACCATCTTTAACTTATCCCGACTTTGTTTTCACTTATATGCCTTTGCCTTTAGTGAAGTTTTGATCATCTAAGGGGTAGACCATCTCATGCCACTAGCAATCTTACTGCGAAGTCTCAGCCTTTATGCTCATAGAGGGAAGGTCGGTAAGTAACAACTGGGTTCTTCATTTTAAAGTAAAAATGATATAGCAAACTAGCTGGACACAACAAATAAGACATTGACTGTGCCCTCATTTTCATTTTTACATAACAGAGCGGAGCCTCATTTTCCCGAGCGGTTGCTGGGTGAGGTGAGGTTATCTCCCACATAATGCTGGGTGAGTAAGACATCAAACAAAATTATTTTTCGAAAAGAATTTGTCATACAGAAGGACTACGGCCTTCTGTTTATCGAAGAGATGTTTCTCTTTTCGATTTCTGTGTGTTGTCTGTACTGTCTCTTTATGTCACTTTGGGATATATGTATACAACCACATTATACACTTTGTGCACTGTTCTCCTTCTCCTCTTTTAGGAAAGGACAACTAATTCAATCCCACCAGATTACATTGGGGACCCAAGTTCCTGGTAGGAATGATTGAATATTTGTTGCACAGTAATATTTTTCATATTCTTTTCACTTGTACTTTTTTGCAGTAGCTATTCATTCTGGGTCCTGAAGAAAGCCGGACAGTTGTTCCGCTCGGCTGAAACATGTTGACCTCACTGCACAGCGCCAAAACATAGTTATACTTTCAGACTATTAGGCGTAATTTTATCTTTGACACTAGGACAATCCTTATTAAACTCGATTTTTTGCCCTAGTAGCCAATTTTAACATTTCACACACATCCTCACAGCACTGCACATCATCAGCATCATTCTGAATAACACAGTGGCTAGAGTTCCACCTCAGAAATCCATCTCTGCACCATCGATTGATGGGTTGGGCGAGGTTTGGATTTACTATCTGTATCCCACATGATGATATTCCGCCATAAGGGTGGGCTAATGGGAGTTTCTCAGCCCTGTGCTATTTCATTTGGTTGCTACATGATCTCACTTTGTCTTTAGCTTCTAGTACAGTGACACACGGTACCCACGGGGGACGCGTGCAGTGTCTAAACACAGCCGCGAATCACCATTAACTTCTATGAGGGAAAGTAGCGGTTGGAATTTTAAAGATAGAGGATACTTAGAGGAGGACTTGGAGCAAACCCCTCTAGAACTAGGAGTTTCTAGAGTCAACACCCACGGGAGCACCGGAGTTCTCGAGTTACCTCACCCAGGGAAGCCGGATGCATAGGTGTCTTTTCGTGTCGGGTTTTGTCTTCTTTTTCAATGGCGATCTGCTGCAAAGTGCTGCTGGCGTCCAAGTGGAAAGTGTCATGGTGGATCAAAGCCTGGATCAAGGATAAGAAGAACCTGAAAGCAGAGGGGACAGGGTCTGGTTCACTTGCCAGTGACCATGAAAGCGATGAGCGGATGCCCACCGATGTCGGGTGAGTTCAGGTGAAGAAGCTGCAGCTTGACTCTTCAGCCACGAGAACCAGGAGGCGTCTACGACAACCAGGTTCTGGATTCAAACTGTCCCATGAAGGATGTTGAATTTGAATTTGAATTTATATAGCGCATAAATCACCCGTAGGTCTCATAGCGCTTGCAGAAATTCAGTGAGAGGACAGAGCGAAGGGGTGACCAAGGATCTAAAAAAGCCAGGTTTTCAGGTTCTTGCGGAATGTGTTGTGATTCGGGTCTATTCTGATTGGTAAGGGTAGAGAGTTCCCTGAGGAGCGGAGGGTTCTAGTCGGGCGGTAATCGAAGAGTTTTCTGTCCAAGTATTTTGGTCTTTGGCCATTGATAGTTTTATGGACTAGGCAACATATTTTACATTTAATAAGTTTTTTCATGGGAAGCCAGTGTAATTTTCTGAGACAAGGGGCCGATGAAGTGCGAGGGGGAAGATCGAAGACAAGCCTGGACACTGTATGTTGAAGGGTTTGGAGTTTTGTCAAAAGACTTTCATTGATGGTGGCGAGCAGTGCATTACCGTAGTCCAGACGACTTATAATTAAGCCCTGAATTAGGGGCATGCGGGATGATATAGGGATCCACTTAAATATCTTCCTGAGGCTGCGCATTAGTCCTAAGCTGGTGTGTACTACTTTGTTAACATGGGATGACATAGACAATTTATTGTCAATAGTGACTCCCAAATTGCGAACTGAGTTCTTCGGGACAGGACAGGGGCCTAATGTTGGTGGCCACCATTCATGTGACCAGTATTTCTGCGCATTTCCGAACAGCATAATCTCCGTCTTCCCAGCGTTAAGCATCAGGTAGTTATTGGTCATCGATTCCTTTATAGAGGTCATGCAATGTTGGAATCTGGATTTAGTGTTTGCAGGGTTTGGGCCTAGGGTGATTAACAGCTGAGTATCGCAAGCGTACGACATGGTTTCAAAGCCGAAAGTTATAATTACCTTTGCCTTTGGGAATCTTACCCAGCGAGAACCTTGACACGATCCACAACGCAGCACAGGCGCTGCCAGCACTCTTGCTCCATCGCTTCTCTGCACTCCCGTAGCCTGCCCGCCCCCAGCCGCCCGACCCCTTCAGCCACCTGGAGGTCCGGCCGCTGTGTGGAGTGTGGGCGTGGACTACAGTTCCCAGCAGCGCTAGCGGCGCACACCGAGACCTTTGCGCGCCAGGAGGCGCTTCAAAACAGCGTCACCCCGACCGAGGGGGTGAATCTTACCCAGCGAGAACCTTGACACGATCCACAACGCAGCACAGGCGCTGCCAGCACTCTTGCTCCATCGCTTCTCTGCACTCCCGTAGCCTGCCCGCCCCCAGCCGCCCGACCCCTTCAGCCACCTGGAGGTCCGGCCGCTGTGTGGAGTGTGGGCGTGGACTACAGTTCCCAGCAGCGCTAGCGGCGCACACCGAGACCTTTGCGCGCCAGGAGGCGCTTCAAAACAGCGTCACCCCGACCGAGGGGGTGAATCTTACCCAGCGAGAACCTTGACACGATCCACAACGCAGCACAGGCGCTGCCAGCACTCTTGCTCCATCGCTTCTCTGCACTCCCGTAGCCTGCCCGCCCCCAGCCGCCCGACCCCTTCAGCCACCTGGAGGTCCGGCCGCTGTGTGGAGTGTGGGCGTGGACTACAGTTCCCAGCAGCGCTAGCGGCGCACACCGAGACCTTTGCGCGCCAGGAGGCGCTTCAAAACAGCGTCACCCCGACCGAGGGGGTGAATCTTACCCAGCGAGAACCTTGACACGATCCACAACGCAGCACAGGCGCTGCCAGCACTCTTGCTCCATCGCTTCTCTGCACTCCCGTAGCCTGCCCGCCCCCAGCCGCCCGACCCCTTCAGCCACCTGGAGGTCCGGCCGCTGTGTGGAGTGTGGGCGTGGACTACAGTTCCCAGCAGCGCTAGCGGCGCACACCGAGACCTTTGCGCGCCAGGAGGCGCTTCAAAACAGCGACACCCCCGCCTCGCGGGACGCGAGCGGGACGCCGGGCGAAGCCCGGGCCAAGGGCGGGCCCGTTTCAGCCCGTTCCAGACTGTGCAGGACTGGACTGGGCCACGGTATTTCCATTCGTTGTTATACATTACTGCTTAAGTAAGTACTAAACTGTTGAACATTACTTGTGCATGAGCCCGATAGACATCTGAACTCTTGCAGTACTAGTTCCCATCCTACAATGAACAAAAGGACCAGAAGCAAAAAGACCTCTAGTCTAACGGACATCACCGGCCCACTAGACTTATTTATCACAAAGACTCATGAGGTCATAGATAATAGCATACAGATACTCCAACGCAGGGTATCCCATGAACTGGAGGTCGCAAGAAGGTCGTCTATGGGACCCCTGGCCTCTGCACAGACCCCCCAAAAGGGTCCAACTGCGCCCCTGCTTAAACAGGTCGACAATATGAACGTACAAATCCACACAGTACCAAATAGTGTTGACTTATCCGCTACCCAACTCTCTCTGGGGTCCAACTCCTCTGAGGATTTGGAATTAACACCGGATCTGCAGTTCTCCCAAAACACACAGGATATTGTAGATACTGTAGATCTTGACCCCACAGGTAACGGGGAGGGGGCCATAGCAAAGAAGCCAACCATATATATAGACAATGCCCCACATGAGGCAGCACTAGCTGCACAAAACACCAAGACCTCTCTTAAACCTACCACTAACATCATTGCGCCTGGCCAACCAACTTCTATTAATAATGGCGCTAACTGCACAGTATTACCCCATGCCTCTTGCTCTAGAGAGCCTTTAGGAACACAAACACTGGGTGCGGACACACAGAAACCATGCTCTGCTTGTATAACATTACACGACTTTATTACAAGCAGTCTAGGGCGATTGCTAAAACATCACCTGCAACCCCTAGAGAAGAGCATTATGGTTATAGAGAAACAACTAGCCAAACTAAATGCTCCAGCATTTAAGCAAAACACACTAGGCACGCTTGTGAAGGGTCCTGGAACTGTAAACAGCACAAATCCGAAGGCCCAACGTCCAACCACAACAGGCATTCAGCCTAAGCCTCAACCTCCCAAAAAAGCTGTAAATCCAGAAGCACAGAAACCTGATAACCATAATATACAACTTACCCCACATCCTGCGACAACAGAAGGGCCGGGAAAACAAAAAGGCCCCATCGAGAACTCCCAAAAAACTCTGGTCCCGGCAGAGTCCACTATCCAAACAGCGAAACAAAAGGAGACCATACCATTATCCCAAAAAACCCAACCATCTCAAGTACAAGCAAATGAGAGGAAGGCCCCAAGGTATAGACGCCCGATACATCTCCCGCCTGAAGCTACCCCGTATACTGTTATACTTACAGGGGTCACAGAGCTGGCTGATGGTACGGACGAACCCCCCTGGTCCCTACGAAACAAGGTACTGCAATGGCTAAGCCAAAACAGACCCCTCCATCCATACAATCATGGCAGAATTGTTTCCATGAGGAGAGTGGTCTGGATTGGGGAAACCAAAAAATCTTTAAAAGGTGATTGCATTGTACTTAATTGTGAGGACCCTGATACAGCTGATTACATCTCCTCATGGCCAGCTTTAGAAAAAAGGGGGGGCGTAGACGTACAACGTCTCTCCTTCTTTTACCCCCCTCTAAATATTCCTAATTATGGTGATCCAAATAGCTGGGAGGAATCACAGGATTGGACCTGGACGCAGGTGGGGCACTATAATGGGAACAGAAACAGGTTCAGGAACAATAGGAACAACTGGAATGGAGGGTGGGACAATCAGCCCTGGCCATTAAGAAGAGAGAATGCACACCCTGATTACTGGAGGGGGATTCCCACGAGGAATAGGTACGAATGCCTGGATATGGTCGATTGACCAACAATGATAACAAACCCTAAATCCATAAATCTAGGCTCTCCAGTAGACATCTTAAACAATGAAGAGCAGTCCGTCACTGTTAATAGATTATCAATAGGGCACACGCTTGATCCTCCCCCACAGAATACACTTTGTACCCCCTTAAGCGCACAGATTCCCATTCAACTACATAGGGAGAAAGGCTTAAATCTGGAGGGCATAGAGAGTCCAATTCTTCAGGTAGCGGACATAGAACCCACCAAACATAAACTAAATTTGAAAATTACATCCTGGAATATAGCAGGCCTGAGTAACAAAATAGGGGGCCACCCGTTCTTATCATTCATGGCAAATCAAGATATAATATGTTTGCAGGAATGCTGGGACCGGGAGGTAACTCATATTGAGGGCTTCAGTACTCATTATGTCCCGGCGATACAGGGTAATCGTGGTAGGGGGTCGGGAGGCCTTTGCATCTTTACCTCCAATCTGTGTAATATAAAACTATCCACATATCTGGCGAACGGCTCCAATGCAGAGGTAGCCAGATCTCTGCAAGGACTTGCAGTTAAAGCTATGGGGTGGTCCCTCTTTCTGGTAAACATATATATAAATGTGCCCAAAGCTGACCCCAAAGCCTTAATAGCGGAACTGAATGCAATGCTCGTGATGGGTGACCAGAACGCAGATTGCATTATGATAGCAGGGGACTTCAACTGCCACCTGTGCCCCTACAGTGCTACAAAAAATTGTGGAATTTACAACTTAAGAGGGGATCCCACCACTCACTTCGAACATTCGATTATTGGGAACATGCTTAATCAATTAATGCATGACTGGGACATGGGGTTCGCAAATGAACTCTGTGAGCCTTATGTAGCTTTCCAGAATACATTCTTTGGGCGGGGGTCAGGCTCCACAATTGATTACATCTTAGTGACCAACAAGAATCAGGGTTGCCTGGTGGGCTTCAATAGGGATGATCTGGCATTAAGTGACCACTTTCCAATAAGCACCACAATCTCGATTGACAAAGTTGAGTCCTCTGAGTTAAGCATACCGAGCATCCTTCATGGCCACTCGGTCTCGCTAGCAAGAAAGAATGGCTACGCCATAAAGTGGGGGAAAATTGATGGTACAACGTTTTTAAAAGACCTAGTGCAGAAAGAAATGAACCAATTTATGGTCTGCCTAGAATCTAATACCACTCCCCAACAAATTATAGCGGCATATAGGAATATTGTCGCCACCATAAACGACAAACTTACAAAAAAGGTAAAGAGAGATATAGCAAAGAGAGAACATGGCTGGTTTAACTCCGCCTGTTCTAAAACTCACAAAGACCTATTACAGGCTCTAAAGACACTTCCCAAGGATAATAATGCGATTAGGCAAGCTAGACGTGTCTATAAGCACACGTTGCGCGCAAGACAAGATGAACTTAAAAACCAGGCTTGGGAAGCTTTAGTAAAGGCAAGCTCTATAAGGGACAATGTCTCTTTCTGGAAGGAAATTAATGCTCCTTTCTTCTCCCAGGACAACAGGACAGATTCGATCGAAGTAGCAATAGCGGAAGACTCCTGGGTTGACTATTTTACCTCTCTATATAAAAAAGAGGCACTAAATATGACACTAGGAAATAACATCCTTAATAGCAACCAAGATAGCTTCCCTCTAAACACTGTTTTTTCCCCTGCTGAGGTCGAAATAGCAATCGCGCAAAGTGCAAACTTAAAAGCCCCAGGTCCAGATGGAGTGCCCATCGACTTATTTAAAGTCAATGCAGAAATGTGGGCTCCATTACTAGCAAATGTTCTAAATGCGTATAGCACAGTGGGATTCCCAGATTCATGGCATGAGGCCATAATTATCCCAATATTCAAAAAGGGGAATAGACAGGACCCTAAATGCTACCGCCCCATTTCCCTGCTGGATACATTAATGAAGGTGGCAGGTAGAATCTTATTAACCAAACTGCAAACTTGGTCTAAGGAAAATGGGGTTCTCTCTAAATTGCAATACGGCTTTAAAACTGGAGTTGGCACTGTAGAGCAGGGTCTCAATTTGAATTTAATAATAAACAAGTATGTTAGCAAGAAGCAAGGGAACCTCTATCTCACTTTCGTCGACCTATCCTCGGCATTTGACTGCCTTGACCACGCTGTGCTGTGGAAAACCTTGTCAAAGCTGGGAATAGATAAAAATATCTTACTTTTTATACAGGAATTGTACAGGGATGCGGGCGCAGCGGTTAGGTACGGCAAAAATGGAGAGCGAACAAGAAAATTCCCTATAGCAAAGGGTGTTCGCCAGGGCTGCATCCTCGCGCCTTTCCTTTTTAACTTATATATCAATGAGATAGCAAACGTTTTAAATAATCTTAGAGTCGACTATCCCAAAATAAATGGCACCTCAGTTCCTCTACTATTGTATGCTGACGATGCTGTGATCATGGCTCGCACGCAGTTAGGCCTCCAGAAAGCCATAACAGGTTTCTCATCATTTATGTCCACAAGAGGCCTAAAAATAAATGAAGGAAAAACGTTTACAATGTCATGCTCCCTGCGAAAAAATACACCAAACTGCAAAATCTTTATAAACAGCAGTAAGATAGAAATGACTAAAACCTTCTCCTATTTAGGAATTATATTCAATAATAAGGGAACATGGGCACCAGCCATAACCTCCAGGAATTTAGCTTTTGCCCGCACAATAGGCGCCCTCAAACATTTTGCCAAGAGATTAGGCAGGAAACCCGTGCATATACTACTCAAGATATATGCTGCCAAATGCGTATCCACTGCCGTTTATGGGGCAGGCATATGGGGCATAGCAGATAGCAGCCAGATCCAAACAGTGGAAAATGCCTTCCTTAGATATTTACTCTCAGTTCCCCGCTCCACGTCTACCACTGTGTGCCATAGCGAACTGGACAGAATCCATATCATAGATCTGATAAAAGTAGCTCCAGTAATGCTGTGGTTCAAGATTTGGACATGTGAGGACACAGGGTTTAATAGGGAAGTAATTACTGATTGTTCAAACTACTCGGCTTCCACCACACAACCATGGCTAGCTTATGTAAAAAAGTTTCTTTTTTCCATCGGCAAATCAGATCTTTACACAAACCCCATAACATGCACACAAATATCAAAAAAATCTTTAAAAACGGCGTGCTTAGATCTACTGGCGGAACGTAGATGGTATTTAGATGGGCACAAATCCACAATAGTAGCCCACCGCAATATCTTACACGGCCCGGGAATCCATGCCTATCTAGCACCAATCTATTCGTGCTTTCATAGAATGCTCCTGACCCGAATGAGGACGGAGTCGTTCTATAGGCTTGTATCTTTTCCCAACACAAACATTTGGTCGGCAAATATGGAAAAGTGTCCCTGTGATGATACATCCAGACAGTCAAACTTACATTGTATACTTTTTTGTAAGTACTATGAATGGGGGAGAAAAAGATACTTAATACCACTGCTAAAGTCATGGGGGGTGAGAACCTGCAAGACTGCACTGTTTAGACTATATATGCTACAGGAAGAAATTACTATAGTGACAATGATAAAATTCCTCACGTTTATCGTAAAATGCAGGGGGTCTATGGGAAATGTATAGGACTTCTTGAATAATCTATAATACTGAAAAATCCGTATTATAATGTTCCTTATAAACACTGCATAATACGTATACAGCAGCAGACTGTATGAATATCAAGAGTCTTGTAAATGAATTTTAAATGAATTTGTTGTATTTTATTTATTTTTACCCAGATGATGTATTATATGAAATTTTTATATGTGAAGGAGATGTATAGATTAACTGTTTTTTTGTATGTAATGCTTTTATGGTTTTTTGTCAAACACCGAATAAAGCTATCTTGAATTGAATTGAATTGAATAATTACCTTTGCCAGTGCGGATAGGTATAAATTGAAAAGTGTCAGGCTCAGTATTGATCCCTGGGGAACATCCTTATCGTTTTCCACATTAGCTGAGGAGAATGGTCCAAGTTGGACCCTAGACCGCCTTCTGGTCAGGTAGCTCTGGATCCAAAGTAGGGCTGGGCCCTCGACACCAATCTCAGCCAGGCGCTCTAAGAGAATGCTATGTGAGATGGTGTTGAAAGCTGACGAAAAGTCGAGTAGGATCAGGATGGCCGATTGCTTTGCGTCGATGGTCAGCCGGATATTATCCACAATCTCAAGTAAGGCAGTCTCCGTGCTATGAAAAGCTCTGAAGCCTGACTGGGATGGATCCAGTAGCTTGTTATCTTCCAGGCATTTAACTAGTTGTTTATTTATTAGTGATTCCATGATTTTCCCAAAGAGTGGTAGGAGGAAGATCGGGCGGTAGTTTTGAATCGGCGTTGTGTTTTTTTTAGTATTGGCCTGATTTGATTGTGGCTTCTTTCCATTGGGTGGGGACCAAATAATGGGCTAAAGAAAGGTTCAGGGTAGCGGTCAATTCAGTGATCAGGGCCAGTGCAATTTTAGCTAGGATTTGGGCGGGTCAAATCAGGGTCTGCTGGGGACCCTGATTTGATTTTCTTTATTGTGATGCCTACTTCTTCCTCTGAAAATGTGTGAAATTCTTTAAGGGCATTATAGGGAAATTGTTCTTTAGGTGATTGATCAGTTAGCCTTATGGCTATAGCTGGCACTGTCAGTTTGGGAAATAATTTGTGAATGTCGTTTATTTTGTCCGTAAAGTTAGTGGAGAGGACATTAACCCATTCTTGGGACTCCATGAGTGGAGGTTGGCAGGATGGGGGGTGTGTGAATTCTTTTACTATTGAGTACAGTTCTGAAGGCTGCGGTGTCGGTTTCTGGATTGGTCCCAACAAGCCTTGGCAACAGCAACCCACGCAGGAAGTAGAAATCTGCTATAGTGCAGACCAATGCGGTGGAGAGTCAGGGCACATCTGGAGCAACCACCAGTTGACGGACCAGAGATCGCAAAGGGGCCTCGAGCGAAATGCCAGATGCGGGCTCACGGAACACTCGTGGAGTGTAGGCCCACAATCTTTGGTGCAAATGGTGCTCGGGGCTTGGACTACAATTAGCCCAATGCACAACTTCGGGAAAGTTTGGGAAGTTGATGCACTAGGAAATGTGCACGGTGTTCAGGAGTTCCGGTTCCACGTCACTCATGAGGGCTGCGGGTCTCAGCTTTGCTGGGATCTCGTGTTGGCCTCTGAGAAGTCTGGAAGTCCATGTCCTGAGTCGCAAATACTTCGGAGTCCGGTGGGAGCTTCGGAAATGCAGACGGGCAGGATGCTTCCTTGGTGCCTGCTTGAGCAGGGGAGTCACTCCTTGACCTCAAGGGAGATGCTTCAATCTTCTAGTGGTTAGTAGTGTGTCGAAGTTCCAGAATTCATCTTCAGAGTTTCGTCCAGGTAAAATCTAGAGTCCTGTTGCCAGGGGTCCCTTACTTATACTAAAGAAAGGGGTTGGACATACTCTGGGGACCCACCTATGGGAGGGTCTGGGGAGAGGGGTGGTTACACCCCTTTCCCTTTGTCCAGTTTAGCTCCAGAGTGCCCCTGCAACCGGTTTGAACTGGGGTATGCACAGGGACACCAAGTGTGCCCCCAGCACTGTCTGAAAAGAATTCTCTGAATGTACCCACCCAGCCCCAATACACTAAAGCCTGTCTGGGAAGTGGTTACACCTCCCTGTCACAGGAAACCTATTGTGCAGGCCTTCCTTGCGGGAGTTTCGTCCAGCAGCAGAAGGTCAAAATCGTGTCTGTGGCATCCATTTTGTGATGCCAGGGTTCTTTTAAACTATTACAGGGCAGTGTGTGCATGTTTTCTCCCGATAGAAGGGTGGAATTCTACCCCTGCTGCCAGGAATGACTGGGGGGGGGGGGGGTAGGATTCCAAAGTGTTTGACACCAAACACAACATGTTTCCATGCAGCCGTTCCAAAGTTAGCATTTACCGCAAGGTTATAATGCACTTAAGAGTATATGGTCTGGCTGCATCACAGAACAGCTTCAGAGAATATATTCTGTCTGAAAGCTTCAGAGGGGTCCTGCTCATGCATGGGCATCCTCTCACACAAAACCAAGCACTCTGCCTTCAGGATTGATAAGGACTGCCATAGGAGTGACTGATAGGTTTATGTGTGTCAGTGATTAAAGGTAGATATAGGTAACCTATATCTTAGTAAGGGGTGCATGAACCACCTTACCCAGGCTGCAGTAGCAGTCCTGTGGTGCCATTTTGGAAAGCTTCGCAGGGGTGGCATTTACATGCTGCAGCCCCTGGTAGGCCTCTGGGTTTACCTATGCCCTTAGTACCTAAGGTACCATGTACTAAGGACTCCCAGGGTACCCCAGTAACCAATCTGGAGTGTACCTAAAGTACATGCAATCAATTTAGAGAGGAAGCAGCTAGGCTGGGGTCCTGAATAGCAGGGCCCCAGCCAGACTAAAGTCGAGAAACAGTGAAACACCAGCAAAAAGTGGGGGTAACCATAGTAAGAAGATCCTACTCTCCTACAGTACCAGATCCAGGAATGAGGGGACATGGTGACTCGGAGATCCAGATAGCGTAATCCATCACATATTGGGGACTCAACGGTTGGACAAACGGCCAAGCTTAATTATATGAAACGCTCATGGCAGAATCGGAAGGATCTGAATAGTTGGAGACACCATCATCTGTCCTTATTGGGTTGCGTGGTGGCAATCAAGATGACAATCCTGCCCAAAGCACTATATTTATTTCAAACGCCGCTGATCTCGCCGCCTAAGGGAACTGTCCCTAAACAGACGAATATACTCTATTTTATCTGGGCAGGGGTGCGCCCCCGTATATGCGGAGTATTGCGATACATGAAGGCAGAACAGGGGGGCCTGGAGATTCCGAATCTCTTAGACTATTTTCGGGCAGCCTAACTGAGATATCTAGTGGAGTGGAATAGAGAAGAATCCGAAAAGCGCAGGTTATTCCAAGATAGAGCACTAGCGGGGCTGGCCCTATGAAAGGTCCCCTTTTTAAAAAAGGCAGATAGACCGTGGAGTCTCTGGAGGTCACCTGTAACAAAGTCAGTTATGGAGGCATGGGACAGGGTGGCCATTAAAACAAAAACTCACAAAATTCCCTTTTCCGATGACACCACTATTAGATAACAGGGTATTTACCCCAGAATTAGATAGCAAGGCATTCGCTGAGTGGCATACGACACCTTGCAAAGCGGCGGGACATGTATTCGATTTGGAAGGAATCATATAATTTCCATAGCTGCGACTTGACTATGCACTACTCGAAACAGAGCACTTCTGCTGCAAGCAGATAAGGCACTGGTTACTTCATCCTGAAATTCAGTCACAAGTTAGTCAGAAATTAACGGGATATGAAGAATGGCTGATCCCTAAAAGGGACAACAAGAAATTAGCCTCGGATTTATATGACATGCTACAACAAAAGGCCCCCACACAATCCACCGCTAGCCAGAAATACTGGGCAAAGGAATTAGGAGAGGAGGTGTCGAGAAAGAAATGGGAAGACATATACTATAGGGCTAAACATACGGCAAGAAACACAGCTAGTAAGGAAACGGCTATTAAGATAGCCACATATGTGTACCTCACCCCGTATGCCTTAATAAAGGGAACCCAGACCAAAGTCCCACCTGTTGGTGTGGGTGTGGGGAGGAGGGAACTTTATTACATTTGCTGTGGGACAGCCCCCTTTTATCATCTTATTGGCCTAAGATACTGGACAGATAGACTTAAGGTTTGAGACAGAGATTCCACGACTACCTTTATATGTAGTACTGGGAAAGCCTAACGCATTAATGCTCCTATTGAAATCCCGATAGGGGAAACAGATAGGATTGGCCTTTGGGGCTGCGCTCCAGAATCTTCTGACACACTGGGGAACACAAAATATACCTACATTCCTCGGCTGGCTCCACAGATTATGGTATATTATGGGGATGGAGCGAATACATGCCTCCCCCACAAATTACGAAGAAGCATTCAAACATGTGTGGAAACCGCTCATCGGTTTGCTTTCAATGGAATTCCACGAAATCACCTGCCCAAAGTATCTCTGCCTCCTTCGGATAACAAATACCGCCGAACCCTCCGAGACCCAGTGAAACCTGATTAGCTACAAACCATGATAGCTAAATACACAATTGATGCAGAAAGGAGTGTACCAGTAGGGGGTGGGGGTTAACAGGAGGGTAATTTTTAGGAAGTCTGTTTTTTTTGTATTTCTCTCTCAGGTTATTGCTTACTTTATATAAGACATGCACAATGCAAAGCTACGTGACGCAGAAGGCATACGCCTGTAAAAACAGATCTAATTTGAATAATGCCGTAGTGCAAGGGTATTCTAAGTATTGTGAAACTGTCATATGCTGAATGTTACTATTGGAATTACTAAATGAAAACAGAGTTAAACCTAAAAAATGAAACTGAAAAGTTTAATTTTTCTTTTTTAAATGAAGCCTATTTTCCTTTAGGTAAAACAGACTGCATTTAAAAAAAAGACTGCTTTATTTAAGGGCAGTCCCAGACATGGTGGTCTGCTGACCCCAGCAGGCCACCATTCCTGGGAGTGCTAGCCATTCCTAATGGGGTCGCAAATTGCACCTGCCTTATTAATATTCATGAGGCATGCAAATTGGTGGGTCGTACATCTGGCCCTTAATATCTACACCGAATGTGAAGGCTCATGTAAACCTGCTGGCCAGACCCATGTGTTCGCAACTCAACACTTCACTTCAGAAGAGGTGGCACATCTAGACATCACTTTGCATCACACAATAACCTACCCATAACCGTCTGACAACTACACAAAGCATCCTGCACCCCTCAGCTTAATTTATGAAAGAGTAAGTGCAGGGGCCCAAAGTTTTGCTCAAAAGCCTGTTGCCGGCACTACTTAATGTTGGTGTCCCATTTACCAAGGCTATGTAGTCTTGAATCCCCCTTCTGCCTCTTTAATCCACCGCCCAACACTCTCTGCTCATTTAGCTCACTGTTGCAGGTTCTTTCTTTCTCTCTTAGTCACTTTTTTGTGTCTTTCTCTACCTTCTTCTTTTTCTCATGTGTGTTTTCCCTCTTTTGCTCTAGTTCAAAGTTTGAAATGAAAAAATGAGTACTGGTCCTCAAAACTGAGTGCCAGTGGGCCCCACCTGAAATCACCAGCTTAAATTAAGCGCTGTTCTCCCCTCTCTTGGTCCTGCAAAGTACCAAATGGAACATATAGAGATATCCAGCTTATCTCTAAGAGATGTAACCAATAATTAATTGTATACATGATTCTCATTTACTTTCAATGTAGGTCAGTTAATCTCATAGGGATATGGAACTCAGGTACGGATCTACGTTGGACGCCCAGCCTGTGCGTAAATACACCCAATTTTGAAGCTTTCACTTGACTGGCAGTGGGGGTGATGCCTGTGCTCAAGGCACAAGTCCTAAAAAACCGAAGTGGGGGGACTAACCAAGTTAGGCAGTATGCAAGTGACATCATGGCGCATGACATCCAGTAGCGTGATATTACACGTGATATCACAGGAAGGGACATTCCAGAAAGTGGCATCTCATACCATGACTTCACAGGAAGTGACATCAGATTTTAGCACCTCAGACATATGTTTAGCAGTTCTATCATGAGTATATTTGAGCGCATTACGAGAAATTTACAAGTGAGAATTTGCTTTGGGGTTGTGCCAAAAAAGTTACACATTCTCAACACGAAATCTGGGCTTTAACTTATACATTTATTGTTTTTAAACTCTACCACAAATAAATTGTCAACAAGGAGAAATGTGGTAGGAAATATGTTCTGCCTAATTGGTTGTAACATCTTATGCCGTTAAGGCACCTACTAGCGATATCTATGTGTGCCCTGTAAATCTCAGAGAGTAATAATAATGGTAAGATAGCTCTGGAGGTTAACGCATTTGCTGGACAGATCTGAGCTTCCTCTAGCCCTAGTTTTGAATCCAAGTAGCATAGAGGGTTAATGTGTCTCCTGCAAAGTACATCATGTAAGATGCAGATGACAGTTTTTTATTTTATGTAGCTAGGTAAGTGGAATACTGTTTTTAACACAAAGATCATTTTGTTACAATTCAGAAATGGTAATCCTCCTCATATAGCACAGTAATCTAAGAAGTGCATGTGACTCCTACACCTTGTAACCCTCACTGTCTTACGTAACATATCCTGTACATTGATTTACGCACATAATATTTATTGTCAATGTATAATGTTTAATTATAATATAAAGATCTCTGATACCCTGCATTTGGATGACTGGAGCCATTAAAGAAACCAAGCAAAAAAGTGGTATTTAATTTTTTTGTGTAAATATTCGGACAGTGCATGCATATCTCATATACAGGGACTGATTAAAGTAAAAAGCATGCCTCTTTTAAGTACATCTGAAGTGATAAGCTGTGTACCTTTGTTTACCCTCCATTGCATGTTGGTGTGATTTTCCAGATAGCTCACAGCTAGGAAAGTCAAACAAAAAAAAGCCTGATGGCCCCAACTTCAGCCTTTGTCTTGGGCCAGCAGGAATTCAAAATAAAAAAGCCTCTTCCCGCCTGCACATTGCTGCTTGGAAGGAAAGCAGACAACGTGCAGGTACTCCTAAAAGTGTCACTGTGTCTGAAACCTACACTGGGACCAATTCAGCATATTTTAGTGGGGCCCAACTTCCTGGCTAGGTGGACAGTGTCCACTCTGTGAAAATAGTGAGTGGACGCCGTCTACCCATGTGTACCCTCGACTTGTGCACTGCCCGTACCATCTCAGACTCTCAGCAATCTGCGCCAATCCAGGGCCGTTTAGGATAAATGCTCACAACCAGAGTTGACACTTTGCCCTGCCAGGTTACAGGTTACAGGTGAGCCAATGGCTGTAGGTGCCCGGTCAAAAGACATGGGAGCCACAGGGGCCATATAGTTCATAAGCTCTTTCACAAATATATAGGATACTTGAAGTGAGGCACGATTGTGTTTGTGTGTAAAGAATTCAAGTGCTTGGCACGTAAAATCACTCAGAGGCGCAGGTGAAGGGGAACAGGCGCACGTGCACATACTCACATGCGCACACACACACAAGAACAGTTACACACACAGTAGGAACTGCTGCATACACAGTGGAGCAGAAACATACACATATGAAAGCGGCATGCGCACGCAGGCAGAAGTCAAACTGTAGCAGAATATGGGCACATACATCAGTTATACCAGAAGTCTACACCTAACAGCTGTGATACACACACACAGAACATAACATACCTATTATTATGAGGACCGGCCATTGACCGTAATGAAGTGTGTATTTACTGTAGTGAGGGCTGGGCCTTGTTGCGCGCATTGCTATGTTAGCATAGGCTTATTAGAAGTTTAAACACCATTTTACCTTTTTGCTGCTTTTGCACACAACACTACATATGAATGTTGTTGTAAGTTAGACTGCGTGAAATGCTTCACATGAGAAAGGCTTGTTTTCAGCATCCTTCAACACACACAAGACTCTAGTCTGCACACAGTGTTCTAAATCCTTCAAGGTTATCATAACAAGGTAGCTGTTGTTCGGGCTGATCGGCTCACGTTTTAGCAATAACATACATGCCGCTGCAGCCAACGTGATTCTGGCGCCTTTAATAATGTACTGTAAGCATGATTTCAGGCACTTGGAAGACTCCTGTTTTACCAGAGAGACAGAGAGCTTTTGCAGATCCTGATGTGGTACACTACTGCTGATCTTAGAGGTATGGGGTCCCCCAAACAAGCCTTAGAGACCGTCTATATTTGATAAAACATAGTTCCTATTTAGGGAGGGTGTTATACTAGGCACTATAAGACCAGTTTTCACCATCACTGTAATATGATTTCTCCTTTTGTGTTTTATGGAATTGTAACAATGCTGACCATATTATTTCTGATTGTATGTCTGCTTATGTTAGCAAAAATACTGCATCTTAGAGCACGTCGTTAAAATAAATATTTAAACTTTTATCGTGTCTCTTTTACTCCTGTTGTGGACTGGTATGAGAGTATAATGAAAGAGTGTTCTTGCTTCCCACCATTCCTGAGTATAACCTAAGTTGCATGTTCTGGGTTGTCTAATCATTGTTCCTTTGCTATAGGACGAAGAGCTAATGTGACACTAATGCTAGCTGGTTAGGGTTTCTAGGCACGAAGGTGAGTTTTTTGGTATACCACAATTCACTGACGTCCTGGGTCTCTGTGCACAGTGCTGTTTAGGAGCAGAATCCCTGCGACATGGTGCCCAACGTAGGGCTTGTGAAGTGAGAAAATAAAAAATGAAGGGAATAATTAATCAGTCCATTACGTGTCTATGAAGCAGAAAAAAACGAAACTTCAATTCAACAGCATATAGGCACAGTACGTTGCAACCGCCCCCAACAGGAAGTCGTTGTTTTCGTCAGTGAACATTTCAGCCATCAATTCAGTAATGGAAAAGAACACACGTGTTCTTCAACAGCCGGAGCTTCTAGCACCATCAGAGGACAACTCGAATGTTCTTCGAGATAGCTGCGTGCCAGAAAGTCATGGGCTGCAGTCCATATATTCCAATTGCCTAGGACTCCATGAGCCACTGCACAGGCCATAATCCCGATACCAGAACAGTCTAGTTCATGAGCAACTAAGGGACTCATTAGTAGATCATAATCCAGGTTAGGAGACACCGTGTTGCAGAGACACAAATCCAGAACCCATTCAAAATTGCAATCCAGGCAGTGGAAAACTAGCTGCATGCAGGTAAAGTACAAAAACCGGAAAGATAAACCATACGCCACACTCAGAGTAGCCAGTGGTAGCGATCCATAGTATTCAAGCATCCGGTTGCGAAGCTGGAGTAGCCGGGGCAGATTGTCGCGGGGCACAGAATGTGCAACCATTTTTCAGCGAGAAAATAAACAGCAGTATACTGGCAGCTAAAGCGAGAATTAACGGGAAGCCGCCAAGGAGGCTGGTAAAAAATAGAATGAAAAAATGCCGGTATCACACCAAATATAGTTTGGAATGAGGCTCACAAGGCCAGAACTTACTACTTTAAAAAAGTGTGCCAAGGCCGTGCTCGAGGAGGCATTGAATATAGTGTGAATCAAATCCCCAAAATATAGGGGGAGATCAGTATTTAATAAGGCATGTACCTCGGTACGAGTGTTAGCCACGTGAAGGACAAATGTTTCACGTGCAGATATAAGGGCGACTTCTTTTTGAGACAAAAGAGCCCTTATTCGACACATCTTGTTGAACTCTGCTTTGAAGGTCGGAATGGAAGACCAGATGGATATATCGAGCTTCCCATGCGGGGGAGGAAACAGGACATTCTTACAACAGACAACACGTTCGGACACAGTCAATATGTACGAAATCCCTGCCAGCTTACCGCAGCAATCTTCATTACTTACAAGTAAATAACTACTGTTTGCTAAAAACATGAAAGTAAGTATAATAACCGGGGCAGGTGTACTTTTTAAAATACAGGGCAAATTCGGTGCGTCTGTATTACAGGGACCATGCAATTGTACATTCCTACAGACCAATGTGTGATATGGGGTGGAAGTGCTATCCTCACCTTTCAAGTAAACTTCTTTTCCCTCCCTCAGACACCTATAGGTGAACGGAAGAAACTAAACTTCATGGAGATATGCGCCACCTATTGGTTCATATCTGCCTATGGCATAGTGCTTCATACATGTTTCAAATTTAAATAGCGGGAAAGGTAGCGTTATTAACCCATGAATAATCCAAACTGCAGAATTTGTTTCGGCCACAGAAAATGGCAAAGATTCTCACTTTTTAATATGCAAAAGGGAAAATGCAGGACCTTTCATTGACATAGTCAGAGTAAATGGTAAAAACAGTGAATAAGTGTTCATATAGTCCCAAGGCACCTTCCCAGCCTTCAGCGTTTATAAAGTCCATGCAAACTGCATAATAGAACACAATTGATTTTGAACATGGTACAGGACTGAGACTTCATCTTGCACAATATCAACAACAGAAGAAACAATATTATCTAATGTGTAAATTTGGGAAGAGAGTGTATTAATGCTATTATCTACAACCGCAAGCACTTTTTCTAAATTAGCCTGATCAATAGCTCGTAACCTAGAAGCAGCTTCAATTTGGGACAGTTTCCAAACTTCGTTGTAAACCGCATAAATCCATCTTTTGGACCTGCCTTTTGCAGGACCTTTTACGAAGTTATTCAAGTCAACGGCCTCAGTCAATTTAGACAAATGGAGTTTAACAGATGCTAAGGTCGAGTGTTTGACCCAGGACTGACATAGTTTGCCTACAGAATAGGTAGTGACAGAATGGTCGCTCTCAAAACGGGGATCCACCGTAAACTGTGTATAGCCAGGTGTTAAACCAAGAAAACGATGTTGGCACGAATCTGCACTTTTGTGCCATAATAACCAGCCTTGGGGATTCAAACTGGAAATGTTAAAGGACGAATTTTGTAACTGAGTCTGTAACTCACTAAGGGGCCTACTGGTGTGATTATTTCAATTGGAGTATTCTCCTAAATCAGGAATAGAAGGAGCATTTAATTTTTTAGACGTTGCCAAGCCAAAGCAGGTGGTTTGTGAAATAGTAGAATTCAGAAACAACATATGGTTCGGGATGAGACATGCACGATGCAAAGCCTCAGTGCCTTGCACTTGCCAACTTTTAGAACCCCAAACAGATAGTATCTTTCCACAGTTCATAGCCCCCAACAGCCAATTGGTCAATAAAGGACTTGGAATACAATAACTTTGTGTGGGTAAGTTTAACTTTGGAAGAGGACTTTATAGTAATCTTAAAAGGAAATGCATCAGGGTTTGATTGATTAAAATTAGTGAAGTATGAAAACTTTTTCAAAAGTGTCTTGGATCTGCCTTCAACAGGAGTGGGACAATGTTCCCATGTGTGTAATTAACCACATTTCTAAATGTGTTACCTTTGTGCAGGAAATGATTGCCATAGTGTTGGTAACAAAACAAATCAGCACAATTAGCAGAATCTAAATACAAATCCTCAGCATCAAAGGCAGCATAATATTTCAAATCAGAAAATAGAGTCTCTAAGGCTTGGACGTCCCAATCATCAGAGTGTATATTTTGTTTAACCAGATCCCCCATTGAAACACGAAGTACATTAGGTACAATAATAACCCCTGTTGGTCCGTGTATCTGAAATTTGACAGCATCCCATACTATCCCATCTAAGACAGGCCAAGCAGTGATATTCACGAAAGTTAGGTCCCCCCTTCATTCTGTGTGATGAGGAGTGGGGTGCCACAGTTCCATCAATTAGTCTAATTGTAGGCCTTTCTTTAACATAGTTGCCATTCACAAGGCGGAAAAAATACACCACAAATCCAATGAACATCAACAAAAAAATTGAAAAAAGCACCAGCCATATGGAAGTCCAAGGAGGAATCAAAAAATGTTTTTTAAACCAAACTGCAAAAATTTTAACTTTTGAGGGAGACTTTGATGTGGTAGAGTTACTGTCAAACGAAAAACGTGATTGATTAGCCACACAGGTCTCTTAATCAGGCATGGAGAAATCTGTGGGATAAGTATACTCAGTATCATCAAGAGAATCAGCAGCCGGTGGATTCAATAAAGGATTTGTAACTGTAGTCATGTCGATGGCAACATCAGGTCCGGCATGAGGTGATGGAGCAAAAACAGAGTTTCGCAGCATAGCTGGACAAGAGACCGCATGTGTCATACTAAGAAGAATCGGCCACTCTGTGTAGTTTGACATTGTCAGTGGAGATGTACCTGTTTTCCTTACGACCAGGAAGTGGAGGTAAAATGACTGTTCTTGTACCCTGCACGCCAAGCACAAGAACTGGAGCACGATATGAGTGAACAAACGCCTTCTTTTTTGCAACCTTTTCTCGGACCAATTCACCAACTTGGGGTAGCCAGCCAACTACCGGGATCTGCAACGTAGCATCAGATGTGGAGGGCAAATGTTCCTTTTGCAAGACTGTCACTGGTCTTTTGTAGATTCTGGAAAACAGTACAATGTTCATCTATGGCAAAGGGAGCAGAAGACGCCGGTCCGGAACAAACATTTTGATACCAAAGAGCATCTCATATGGGGTCCGCCCACCCAGAGACCTTCTTGGGAGATTATTAAGTGCACGCTGAACGCTATTGAGGTGGGCTAGCCAGTTCCGGCCTGTACCTAATACCCTAGCTGTCAAGGATTGCTTTAAGTACTGAGAGGGAGGGGTCCCAGCGTGAGTGTAGCAAAGTATATACAATTCCAAAAGATTATTAAAGAAACACTAAATGTGTCCACACTGTTTTATTCACAATGGGACTCGGTATACTAGATATACTATACATTGATTACATATCATAATTGGTTGTACAGTGCCCCAGGAAGAGGAGGAAGTGATTAGGTGAGGATAGTGTGATGGAAGGGAATTTTGTGACAGTAAAATCAGCCAATTCTCAAAAATGCATTGGTAAATTAATTATTATACACAAACATGAGACCGTTGGTTCAATGCATAAATACACACATATCATACTTCACTAAATGCATTAAATGTCAAAATATTGGCGTGAAGTTGACAACAAAAAAGGACTATTGTCGACGTTTCGACCCTCGAACATTCGCAGGAATTAGTGATGACCTTGCTATGGGGTCTTCATCAGGACGGGGTGCGGGGCAGGCAACCTAGTTAATGTATATAGAATAAAGGAGAATAGTATTAATTGATCGTGAAAATTAATCATAATTTAGTTAAGAGCACATGGAGCACACAGAACAATTGACAATGAGCATACCGTGCTGGTTAATGCTCGTGTTGTAAGTACAGAACAGGACTTGCGTCTCCGTATAGTTGTTTGATTGGGAAAGAGAAAGATTCACTGGGATTAATAAGGACCGGGAGGTCCGGGACGGACAAACCATTATTGGCATCATAGTGCACATAAGCACCTTGGAATGGAGTTATTGTATCGAGCGGGAGGAGCTTTAAACCGGCCCAGGGGCGGTGAATATGGCAGAATCTAGACCTGAGATATAGATATTATTATACTTAACCCTAAGGGATTACTGCATTCTGCATAGCTCATAATTTGGCATAGTTTACCTGAGGCAACAGTTAGATTAGCACAGGGTCTGAAAATATTGTAGGCACAAAGGATCACGTCACGGTGCCTGTGAAGAAACACGTAGAGCTGAGTATGAATAAAAATAGGCCTTGTTAAGTTAGAGGGTAGATAGTTAGAAAACTAACATTTAGACGGGCTTTCCTGGAATGGAGATTGCATAGGCTCAAGTTCCAATAGTCATATTAATTACACAAAACGGTTGGCAATATCTGCGAAAGAACATGGAGATCCAATCATTTCTAGCAGAATTAGCACCATGAGTGAAATACCTGTTTAAAACAATTGGCTCCGCGTAGTATGCCGTTTAGAAAAAGCTTACCAGGAGTAGAAGGTATTTTAGGATAATCGTCAGATCAGCGGTTGTATTTTTAAGAGAATCTCTCCGTGATGCCTGTAAATTAACACGGAAGAGGAGGTTCATGAGTAACAATTGATATTACGAGTTGCCTGCAACTAAATTAGTAACAGAGACAAACTCACCGTGGGCTGAGTCAATCTAGCGATGAACGCCGCTCGTGTTTGCAATGGCGAACCGAGCTTCCTGGTTTCACCATTGCTATAGTAACCATACCACGTGACTCAGGGCCGGTGTGTGAACATAAACGAAAGACCCTGGTGTGCGTGTCGACCCTATCAATTGAGAACAAATAAAAAATAAAAAATATATTTTATACTACCTTCATCGGACCGGCGTAATTATAACAAGCAGATCGATATAACAACTAAGAATTGTTATTACATGTGAGGTAAAAATTTGTGATTGTTGTTGATTTAAATAATAATACAGGATGTATTATTTATCAAAATTGGAATTAAGTGGCATTGGTATGGCGTTTCTGTCCGGCTATATTGAAGTCATTTCATATCATACGCTTCACTAAGACCAATTTATGATCAAAGGTAGTCAGAATATAAATATGGCGTACCTATCGCATGATGGTAAAGCCATTGCTTGCATGATGAAATACATAATAAAGTACATAGTGATCGATGATCATAACAAGAATGTCATATATATATGGATGTAAACATTTACATAAACATAAGGCTGGTAATATGGACTACCTCTCCCAAGAGGGTTTAGACCACTTGAGACGATGATCATATTGACATTACCACATAATTATAAATGTCGGTTTGCTGTTATGGCGTACCTCTCACATGAGCGTATAGGCCAATTCAAAAGCAATATCACCTTTATGTTGCTATAGGATGTTATAGGGACTCAGGACAGGGTTGCTAGTTGGGAAAAAGAGCTATCTTGCTCATTCAAACCTGTCACAATGGAATCAAAAAAGAACATCCACTTTAACTCCCGTGTGTTCAGGATGCTTGTGATGTTACCACCCCGGGGTCCCAATATTGCCTTTTCTATCACAACCCATCGAAGACTCTCTGGGGGGTGTGTGGCCAGTTTGAAGTGGTCTACAAGGGGTGCGCCCTGGACCTCGCATCTAATCCTGCTCATGTGCTGGAGAATTCTGGCTTTTGCTTTTTGTTGTGTTTGGCCAATATAGATCATTTGACATGGACATATTATAGCATAGATGATGTTAGACGTATTGCAATTGCTATGTGATTTGAGCTGGATTTTATGTTGCCGATATTCAAATTCCTTTGTTTGAATTGTAGTGTCACAGGCCTTGCAATGGCCGCATTTGAAGTGGCCCATCACAGGTGGCAAATTCCACATCGAAGTAATAGTAGGATCATCAGGAGTTGGTAGAAAGGACCGTACCACGTAGTCTTTAACGCTTTTTGCTTTCTTGAAAGCGTGTAATGGTGTCCCAATTTGGTTGACATCGTCCGATATCAATTGCCAATGTTGATTGACAATGCGTTTGATCTTGTTACTTTTGGTGGTAAATGTAGTAACGCATACAATTCTGTTTTCTTGTTGTTCTATCTTGTCCTTAGGCGAGAGTAATTCCACTCGGGGGTAGAACCAAGCCAGTTTCCTTGATTTCTTAACCAGGCGTCTAGGATATCCACGTTGCTGTAGACGATTTGCAAGGTCCTCAGATTGTTCAAAGTAATGGTCTTTATTGGAGCAGTTCCTCCGGATCCGTAGGAACTGCCCAAAGGGCAAATTGTCACGGAGTGCTCGCGGATGATGACTGTTATATTGTAACAACGAGTTTCTTTCAGCCGGTTTGCGGTAAAGTGTAGTGAGTAATTTGCCAGATTGCTCATATATGGTGATATCCAGAAAGTTTATGGTATGGTTGTCTGATTGGATCGTGAACGTAAGACATGAAGATTGTTGATTGAGCCATATGAAAAAAGAGGACAATCCCTCCCCGTCACCACAGGATTGCTTTAAGTCACGGTTCATCCGCTCCACAACACTGTTGCCCTCAAGCCGATACGGAGACGAAAATTTGACTTGGACCCCCAATGAACGCATGGCATCCTTGTATGCCTTAAAGGCAAACGCCGGACCGTGGTCCGAATGGAAGGTACAACATGTAAAAATTCCCACAAAGACACGCAAACCCGGGGGGCGCGGCTTGAGAGCCGCCGAGAATGGACACGTGAGCTCCGAGCTCTGGCCAATATCACGGCTTTTATTCTGATAAAGGAACTCCCCCGGTGAGGATCACAACCCTGCGGGGTGCCCTGAACCTGAAAGGCACCCGAACAATTCTGGGGCGCAGGCAATGGCCTTAGCGACGGCAAAAAGAGGCGAGCAGCGGGACTCCACCTCGAGGGGCCGGCCATGTTGTTCGCTGCCTGGAGCGGCCTTCTGATCCCCGGCCTTGCGTAGCGGGGAGCCCGACAGCGCCGGAGCAGAGACCGGGCCCTGACAGAGCCCTGAGTGGACATCTAGAAGGCCAGCATCGCTGCGATTTCCTGGTGGCAGCACGTGAAGCGGCCGATAGGCTGCCGGTTGGAGGACCAGATCGCTGGCCCCGTGACGGGAGAGGACTCACTCCCCCTGAACTGCGGTGGTGGCGTGTCCGGCGGAGGTGAGGGGTGCCCCCGGCGAAGCATTGGCCCGGCGCGAGTCTGTGCGCTAAGCGGGACTGGCAATAGCTATAGTCCAGACTGGACAGGACAACTGAAGGGGCACAGTGCGGTGAAGAGTGCAACGAGAGGAGGGAGGCACCAGGCAGGCCGGCGGCCGTTCCGGCGGCGGGAATACGGTTCCCCTAAGGTGTGGGCCGAGGTCTGCACGGGGGCTCCCCGAGGAGGAGGAGGAGGCGATCCTGGTCCTTGAGAGAGCCCGACTGGTACGGCTCAGTGGAGGAGGCTGAGGATCGCCGGGACCCACTGGAGCGCCGATGACGGTAGCAGTGAGGACTGCCTAAGGTAGAGCCCCATATAAGGGCCTACCACCCAGCGCGGAGGAGACATCTGCGCTGCGGCGGACTTGCCCTGGGTTGCGCCTGGACATGGCATAGCAGGCCTGGAGGCTGAAGGACTGCGACGGCGGGGGTCAGCCACGGAAGGCAGTTCTAACATCACAGCGGCAGGCGCACGTGGTGCCCTGGTGGCTCCCCCGGCCCAATTAACGGGGCGGCCCTCTGGAGACCTGGCCGATTTTGCAGTGCGGACGCCCCTGAACAGTCTGGAGGTGGGCGAGAGGGCCCCCATTGCTTGAGGTCACACCACGCGTGGATCCGGACCGGGGTGAGAGAAGGCGACGGCCACGAGAGGGGTTCCTCCGCAGGCCCAGAGGCGACTGGGGGGCTCGGCGGTCACTGCGGCGGGGGCCCTTGTGGCGCATCGGACAGGTACCCGAAGGGTGTGATCAACCTCGAGGAGCAGATGCGAAGTGCCAACACGAATACTCCTCCCTACTGGTGATACTGGGCCGAGGCCGCTGGAGCTGGAGACCTGGAAGATGGGGAAACCGCACAAGGTGCCAGGGACAGTGCAAACGGACCAGGAAGAGGGCTTACCTGAGACCCAGGAGCAGGGCGCCGCCGGAAATTTGTCTGTTGGGCTGCAACAACAACAGTTGGCCCAGATACTTAAAGGTATTTCGGATACTAGGGAATCGCTGCATCATGATATATCGCAGGTATCAACGAGCCTGGGATGTCCAACGGTGGACCATGATAAATTAACGGACCGTGTGAAGGGCGCGAAGCTGGTTCTAGAAAAGCTTGAGCCGGCACAGAGGACCACGGACGCAGCGGTGGATGACCTTAAGAGGAGGGTGCAACAACTGGAGAAGAGAGCCGAGGACGCGGAAGGACGCAATAGGCGCAACAACATCCGGGTGGTGGGCCTTCCTGAGAAAGTTGAGGGGGGCGACATGGTCTCCTACCTGGAAACCTGGCTGTGTGATGTAGTTGCCCCAGAGGGGCTGACGCACTTTTATACTCTAGAAAGAGCGCAACGAGTCCCAGCGCGACCGCCGGCGCTGGGCCGCCCACCCCGGCCGTTGGTGGCGCGATTGCTGCATTTCAGGGACCGCGATCTCATCCTGCGGCAGGCCCGGACATCTGGCCCGTACAAGGTGGATAATGTCTCCGTCTCTCTCTATCCGGATTACTCCCAGGAGGTGATCGCTTTTCATTCCTAGCGGTCAAAAGGGCCCTTCGCGAGGAGGGGGTGCAGTACTCCCTTTTGTTCCCGGCTCGCCTGAAGGTGATGGTGGACGGGATGGCAACCTTCTGTGTCACACCAGAGGAGGCCTGGCAGTGGTTGGAACGCTATTGTGCGGGCGCAGACGGCACCGGCAAATGGGGAAGGACGCCTGAGGCCCAGTGGAAGCCACGAAGGAGCCGCCGCAACAGGAAACGTACTTTGGGCAGGCGGTCCCCTTCATCCTCACAGACAGAGTTGGAGAGGCACACAGCTCTGCAGGCGGTGACCGTCATGGATCACTGAAATTATATCGACCTCAAAAATATCGAGTTGCAATAATATCGTTGAAAAAATATCGATGGACAAAATATCGACTGGCTATCTTTAAACAGGTAAGTACTAAAATATCGACTCTAAAATATCGAGTTACTAAAATATAGACTGTAAAAATATCGTTTATTTTTTGTCTTTAACCCCTTCGACGCTGATGACGAGCTGGGCTCGTCATGGCGTAGCCTCCTCGCACACTGATGACGAGCCCAGCTCGTCACGTAAAGTGCGTTTCCGCAAAACCCAGCGTGCGAGCGGAATTCCGCTAGCGCGCATGGTGTTAAATTAAGTTAAAACTAATGTAGTAATAAATATATTTATTATAAACTTACTTAAAATTAATAAATTAATGTTATATTAATAAATATTTATTGTAAATAAAAATATATATATAAAAAAATACATATGTATTTATATATTTTTTTTATTTAATAAACATATATATTAATTTTACAGTAACATATCAAAATAGTAAAATTTTATTGTAACAACTGTAGTGAATTCTACAATAGATAAAGCGTTGGATAGCATAGGGGTCAAATTTACTATTCCCACTCCAGTGGGTGCAACAGTAGGGAAAGCGCTGGATAGCCTAGGGGTAAAATTTACTATTCCCACTCCAGTGGGTGCAACAGTAGGGAAAGCGTTGGATAGCGTAGGGGTAAAAATTACTATTCCCACTCCAGTGGGTGCAACAGTAGGGAAAGCGTTGGATAGCGTAGGGGTAAAAATTACTATTCCCACTCCAGTGGGTGCTACAGTAGGGAAAGCGTTGGATAGCGTAGGGGTTAAAATTACTATTCCCACTCCAGTGGGTGATACAGTAGAGAAAGCGTTGGATAGCGTAGGGGTTAAAATTACTATTCCCACTCCAGTGGGTGCAACAGTAGGGAAAGCGTTGGATAGCGTAGGGGTAAAATTTACTAGTCCCACTCCAGTGGGTGCAACAGTAGGGAAAGCGCTGGATAGCGTAGGGGTAAAAATTACTATTCCCACTCCAGTGGGTGCAACAGTAGGGAAAGCGTTGGATAGCGTAGGGGTAAAAATGACTATTCCCACTCCAGTGGGTGCTACAGTAGGGAAAGCGTTGGATAGCGTAGGGGTTAAAATTACTATTCCCACTCCAGTGGGTGCTACAGTAGGGAAAGCGTTGGATAGCGTAGGGGTTAAAATTACTATTCCCACTCCAGTGGGTGCAACAGTAGGGAAAGCGCTGGATAGCGTAGGGGTAAAGATTACTATTCCCACTCCAGTGGGTGCAACAGTAGGGAAAGTGTTGGATAGCGTAGGGGTTAAAATTACTATTCCCACTCCAGTGGGTGCAACAGTAGGGAAAGCGCTGGATAGCGTAGGGGTAAAGATTACTATTCCCACTCCAGTGGGTGCTACAGTAGGGAAAGCGTTGGATAGCGTAGGGGTTAAAATTACTATTCCCACTCCAGTGGGTGCTACAGTAGGGAAAGCGTTGGATAGCGTAGGGGTTAAAATGACTATTAATTAATTAACAATTAACAATTTTAAATAATTTACATAATTAATTAATTATTATTAAATAACTTCCCACCCTATCCCCCTCTAAACTCACAACCCACTACTGAAAATAATTTACTAAATATTAATTATTTTCAATTACATATTTATAATTAATTACCAATTATATTTTAATTAATTACCAATTATTAATTAATTAACAATTATTATTAATTTACATGATTAATTAATTAATATTAAATTACTTCCCACGCTATCCCCCTATAAACCCACAACCCGCTACAGAAAATAATTTACTAAAAATTAATTATTAATCAATTATTTTTTACCAATTATACTTTCATTATTTACCAATTAATAATTAATTAACAATTATTATTAATTTACATAATTAATTAATTATAATTAAATTACTTCCCACCCTATTCCCCTATAAACCCACAACCCGCTACAGATTTATATTACACAATTATTAAAAAATATTTAAAACTACCTTATTTTTGATTTTTTTTTTCCTATATTCTATCTAGTCGATATTATGTCTAGTCTATATTTTTGATTCAATATTTTGGCTATTATTATCGATATTACTCGATATTTTTGTAGTCGATATTATGTCTGGTCGATATTTTGGCTAGTCTATATTTTTTACTCGATATTTTGTCCAAACGATATTTTGGAATCGATATTATGTCTGTTTACCGTCCGTCATCTCTGGAGCGGTGGCAGCGACTCCGGTTCAATCAATCAAGCAATCAAAGCATTTATTTAGCGCACTACTCACCCGGAGGGTCTCAAGGCGCTAGGGGATGGGGGTCCGCTACTGCTCGAACAGCCAGGTCTTGAGCTGCTTCCTGAAGGCGAGGCGGTCCTGGGTCAGGCGGAGGTGGGTCGGGAGGGAGTTCCAAATCTTGGCGGCGAGGTAGGAGAAGGACCTTCCCCCTGTGGTGGCTCTTCGGATGCGGGGGACGGCGCAGAGGGCGTGGCCGGTCGATCGAAGCTGGCGTTTGGGAGCGTAGAAGTTGAGGCGGCAGTTGAGGTATCCTGGGCCTTAGTTGTGTAGGGCTTTGTGTGTGTGGGTGAGGAGACGGAAGGTGATTCTCTTGTTGACCCGGAGCCAGTGCAAGTCTCTCAGGTGTCCGGAGATGTGGTCGCGACGGGGGATGTCCAGAATGAGACGTGCTGAGGCGTTCTGGATCCGCTGGAGTCTCTTCTGGAGTTTGGCGGTGGTTCCGGCGTAGAGGGAGTTGCCGTAGACCAGACGGCTGGTGACGAGGGCCTGGGTGACCGTCTTCCTGGTCTTGGTGGGGATCCACCGGAAGATCTTACGTAGCATGCGCAGGATGTTGAAGCACGACGAGGAGACGGCGTTGACTTGTCTGTTCATGGAGAGGGAGGAGTCCAGGATGAAGCCCAGGTTGCGTGCGTGGTCCGTTGGCTTGGGGGTGGTGCCCAGGGCGGGGGGCCACCAGGAGTCGTCCCAGGCGGAGGGTGAGGATCCCAGGATGAGGACTTCCGTCTTGTCCGAGTTCAGTTTCAGGCGGCTGTTCTTCATCCATTCGGCTACCTCTTTCATCCCTTCGTGTAGGTTGGCTCTGGCGGTGGCGGGGTCGTTGGTGAGGGAGAGGATCAGCTGGGTGTCGTTGGCGTAGGAGATGATGTTGAGGTTGTTCTGGCGTGCGATGGCTGCGAGGGGGCTCATGTAGACGTTGAAGAGGGTTGGGCTGAGCGAGGAGCCTTGAGGAACGTCGCAGATGACTTTGGTGGCTTCTGATCTGAACGGGGGGAGGCGGACTCTCTGTGTCCTTCCGGCGACGAAGGAGATGATCCACTCCAGTGCCTTCTCCTGGATTCCGACATTGCTGAGGCGCTGCACTAGGGTACGGTGGCAGACAGTGTCGAAGGCCGCTGAGAGGTCAAGGAGGATGAGGGCCGCTGTTTCTCCGTTGTCGAGTAGGGCTCGGATGTCATCGGTTGCTGCGATCAGGGCGGTCTCGGTGCTGTAGTTGGCCCGGAAGCCAGACTGCGAGAGGTCGAGGGATCCGTTCGTCTCGAGGAAGGCGGCCAGCTGCTTGTTGACGGTCTTCTCGATGACTTTTGCCGGAAACGGGAGCAGCGAGATGGGGCGGTAGTTCTTGAGGTCGGTGGGGTCGCCTGATGGCTTCTTTAGTAGAGCGCTGAGTTCGGCGTGCTTTCAGCTCTCCGGGAAGGTAGCGGTGTTGAAGGAGGTGTTGATGAAGTCCCGCAGGTGGGGTGCGATGACAGCGTCGGCCTTGTTGAAGACGTGGTGGGGGCAGGGGTGCATCGGAGATCTGGAGTGGATGGAGTTCATCATGCGGACGGTGTCTTCGGTGCTGATCGGGGTCCAGGCGCGAAGGGTGGTGAAGGGGGGCGGTGGTTCAGTCGTGGCATATGTCGGTTGAGTGCTGAAGCTGTTGTGTATGTCCGCGATCTTGTTGTGGAAGTAGGAGGCGAGGGAGTTGCAGAGGTCTTGCGAAGGGGTGATGTCGTTGCTTCCGGCGTTGGGGTTGGAGAGCTCTTTAACGATGTTGAAGAGTTCCTTGCTGTTGTGTGTGTTGTTGTCCAGTCGTTCCTTGAATGCAGTCTTCTTGGTGGCGTGGATCAGTTGGTGGTGTTTTCGGGTGGCGAGCTTGAGGGCAGTCATGTTGTCTGGTGTTGGGTTTCTGCGCCAGGCTTTCTCGAGGGCTCTGCAGTTCTTCTTGGAGCTCTTGAGTTTGTCGGTGAACCATGGGGCTTTCTTGCTGCCGGGTCTGCTAGGCGGGGTCCTCAGAGGGGCGAGGTCGTCTGCGCAATCGCTGATCCACTTTGTGAGGTTGGTGGCCGCTTGGCTGGGGTTTGTTGCGCTGGTGGGTGGGTTCTTGCTCAGGGAAGTCGTGAGCTGGTTGGCTGTGATCTTGTTCCAGCTTCTGCGTGCAACCTGTTGCTGGTGTTGGTGGATCGTGGTCCTTCTGAAGCTGAAGTGGACGCAGCTGTGGACTCGGTTGTGGACTCGGATTCACAACATGGCTCGGATAAAGGGGGATCGGGAGGATCTGAAGCGAACCCGGACGATCTGCCACAGGTCACACCACGGACTGCCGATGACCTGATTGATGAGTGACTATGTTGGGCATCACATGGTATACAGTAAGGGGGTCTGCTAGTGATAATGCAGCTGCGAGAGCCTTCTGGGATTGTTGCTGGGGATCTATGACAGCGGGTGGGATACCTGTTGCACTCCTGAGACGGGGGAGGCCCCCGAGGAGGGCTCTTGTGGAAGGGGGGCGGGCAGGGGCGTGATATTGCCTGGTGAGAAGGATTACATGACGAAGATCTGGTCGATATGCTAAGCTAGAGTGATCACGGTCTAGCCCGGTTGGCGTAGGGTCACCCCCTCTACTTCACATACCTTGTGAGTCTCTGGTTGTTACCAGAGTTCCTCCGACAGCGGGGGTTTGGGTTTGGATGGGTAGCACTGTTTGGAGCCTGTTCTGGGGTGGGGAGGGTTGAGGGTACGTTGGGGTTGTTTTGAGTTTGGGGGGGTTGTCAGTGTGCCCGTCAGGATGCGTGGAGATGAGAGCTGTTGTATGCCAGCTTATGGCAACCCGACTTGAACTAAAATGTATAACCTGGAATGTGCGAGGGCTGAACTACATGAGAAAGCGATATAAGGTGCATGCCTACTTAGTCCACAGAGGGATTCAGGTAGCCTTTTTACAAGAAACTCACGCAGGCGGAAGGGCAGGCGCTGCAGAAGAGATGGAGGGGACAGCTATTTTACACCACTTACTCGGCATATGCCAGGGGGGCTCTGATCTGGGTGCGCGCGGGGGTCCCCTTCCAGCCCACGTCCACGATAGTAGACTCAGAGGGGCGATTTGTGTCGGTGTTAGGCCGCCTGGATGGCCGGGATGTCACACTCTGCAGTGTCTAGGCTCCAAATATTGAACAGGCAGCCTTCTTTTCGCGGTTGTCGGGGAGACTGGCGGCTGTCCTGGTCGGCACGGTGTTTATGGGCGGGGATTTCAACTCCATCGAGGGTGCAGAACTGGACAGGTCTCACCCGCAATTGGCCCAGTCAGCGGTGCGGAGAATGGCCAAGGCACGGCGGGAATGGCAGGCAGAGTGGGGCCTTGTGGACGCTTGGCGGACACATCACCCCATCGATAGGGATAATTTGTTTTATTCCGCGCCGCATGACCTTCATGTGCGACTTGATGGCATTTTGTGTACACCAGGGGCACAGGAGCTTACGCACCATAGCGAGTATCTGGCGAAAACGATATCAGATCATAACCCATGTCTGATCACGGTCCTCTGGTCGCGCCAGCGCCAGACGATACCCACTTGCTACTGAACCCAATGTCCCTGGAAGATCCGGTGTTTTGCACGGCGGTCAAGGAGGGCATTGAGCATTATTTTGAGGAAAATGCGGAAACAGCGACGTCCAGAGCACAAGAGTGGGACGCTTTTAAAGTAGTGGTGCGGGGCTTGTGTATTGCGTCCGCTACCGGGACACGTCGGACACTGCTCGACGACATAGAAAGGGAGGAGACTAGCTCATGCCAGGCAGAGATAGAAAGTCACGCGGCCAAGGACGGACAGGAGAGTGTGCTGGAGTCGCGCGAGCGGGTGGCTCTGCAGGTTGAGAGCTTCGCTGCTTCGATTATCGGGAATATATGGTCCGCGCGCACGAGGAGATGGACAAGGTGGGTACGCTACTGGCCTGGCTGGCCAATCCGGCAGCTAGGGGCACCCCGATCATGTCACTGGCTACGCCAGCTGGGAGCCTGGTGTACACGCAGAAAGAGGTCAATGACCAATTTCTGGAATATTATACGTCATTGTATCAGAGCCGAATGAAGGAGCAGCCCGAAGGATTGGACGCTTTCTTGGAGGGGGCGCGTTTACCGTTATTGGATCCAGAGCAGGGGGGCGCGCTGGGCGCTGCTATCACGCTGGGCGAGATCAGGGCAGCGGTTAAACAAATGGCTAGGAGGAAATCGCCGGGGGGGTTGCCTGCCGGTGGAATTTTATGCGGCGTACATTGACATCCTAGCGCCAGAGTTACACGTGGTATACAGAGAGGCCTGGGAGTTGGGCAGGTTACCGGCGTCCACCAAAGAGGCGATTATAATACCGTTGCTGAAGAAGGGTGGGACGCCCACGGCCATGACGGCATACTGCCCACTCTCCATGTTAACGGTGGATTACAAGGTGCTGAGCAGGATTTTGGCCACACGGCTTTCAGATCACATGAGAATGCTTGTGCACCCAGAGCAGTCGGGTTTTATCCCAACCCAGAACACTGCTACATGTGTAAGGCGACTGATACGGATCATGGGGGAGAGCGGAGGGAACTCGCCTGAGAGGGTGGTGCTGTCAGTAGATATCTAGAAGGCGTTTGACAGTGTGAAATGGCCATACTTGTTATTTATTTATTTATTTGTGCAATTTTTAAAGCGTGCAAATACCCAGATGGGTGTCTCGGCGCGGAGATAATAGAACTCTTACTGTAGTAAATAAAATTTTATATTGAGAACAACCATGTTTTGAGTTTTTTTGTGAAAATAATCAGTGTGGGAGCCATTTTGATATTGAGGGGCAGAGTATTCCACAGTTTGGCTGTTGAGGTGGTAAAGCATCTGTCTCCCCAGTTGGCTCTTCTTGTCCGAGGAACCTTTAGCAAATGGGCCGATGAAGAATGTAAAGTTCTTGAATATTCGACCGGGCAGAATGGTTTTTTTTAGATATAGTGGACCTAGATTATTGATGGCTTTATAGGCGATGCATAAAGCCTTAAATTTTGTCCGGTTCCTCACTGGGAGCCAGTGCAACTGTCGGATATATGGAGAGATAGATGCAAACTTAGGGATGTTTAGTAAGGTCCTGGCCGAGGCATTTTGGACCATCTGCAATCTGTTGAGGACCAGCTACTACGGGGATTTGGACTGGGAGGCGATTTTATATGATGGACCCAGCTGTTATATAACTCTGCGACAGCCAGGGTCCGCACGGGGCGCTCTATCTCAGCGGCGTACCCGGTGGAGAGAGGTACCCGACAGGGCTGCTCCTTATCGCCTCTGTTATTCGCCTTGGCGACTGAACCGCTGGCAGTGCAGGCCCGCCAAGGACGGCACTATATCTCTCTGTACGCGGATGACCTTTTGATGTACTTGGCAGACGCCGAGGGTTTAGTGTCGGGAGCTCAGGCCCTTCTGCAGGAATTTGGTCGGCTATCGGAGCTGCAGGTTAACTGGACTAAGACCTGCCTGTTTCCCCTAACTCCGAACAGCCCAAGACCTCTGGAACTGGAGGATCTGCGCTGGGAAGCCGAGTGCCTACCGTACCTGGGGGTTCGCATCTACCATGCCCATTCTGATCTTCTGGAAGGAAACATAGGAGGAGCGCTGAGAGGCATACGAGGTAGCATGGGGTTCTGGCGGACCCTACCGCTGTCGGTAGCGGGGAGGATAGCACTCCTGAAGATGGTGGTCGTGCCGCGGTTGCTGTATTTTTTCCGCACCCTGCCGGTGTGGATACCGGCGTCCTTTTTTAGGACGCTGCGGTCGATGGTGACCGGGTTCGTATGGGGCTCGGGCAGACGAAGGGTGGCGCTGGCCACCTTGCTGCGGCCACGTGAGGGGGGGGGATGGCAGTCCCGGACTTTGAGTGGTATTACCTGGCGGCGCAGCTACAGTAGCTCACGCAGGCGGTGGCGAGCGAATTTAGAGGACCGGATGAGCCGCAGGGAAGGGTGATCATCCGACATGTGCTGTCTTTCAAAATACTACAGCAAAAGCTCCGGTTGGACCAACTAACACTTGAGGAGCGCACTCTCCGGCAGTGCTGGGCGCGCAGCCAGAGACGAGCGGGCATTTCTACCCCGTATGCACCGGAGATCCCTCTGGCCATGTGCACTGCCATACCACACGGCGGAGACTGGTCGGCGCTGGTGGGCTGGGAGGAATGCGGACTCCATGTGGTTGGGGACCTCTATCGAGAGTGCGTCCTGTTACCATCCAACGAGCTGCAGAGCATCTGGGATCTCCCGTGTGGGGATTTCTTGCTGCATGCCGCCCTAGTGGCGGGAATCCAGAAGCAGTGGAGGATGGGATTGACGGAACCCCCCACGTCCTTGGGGTGTCAATACATCACGATTGCAGCGGGCACATTCAAGGCCATCACCTGTTTATACAGGAGGATGGCATCGGAGGGGCTCCGACCCCTGGATAGACTGCAGAATAAATGGGAGGAGGACCTCGGTACCTCCATACCTGAAACAACATGGCCACAGCTAGTACGGAGGGCTTGGAAAGGCACGTGCAATGCCCGGTTTCAGCTAGTGCAATATTGCACGCTGCACAGGGCCTATCTAATGCCGGTTACTATTCAGCGTGCCTTCGGGGGGGCCCACTCGATATGCCCTCGCTGCAATGCTGAAGGTGCTGATTTCGGACACATGTTCTGGTCCTGCGCGGGGCTGGGCTCTTATTGGACGGAAGTGGTGGAGTGCCTGAACAGGGTCACGGAGCGCCAGATTGAGGTGGGTATGGGAGTGTGTCTATTGCTCTGGTTCCCACATACGCCTGCCACAAAAATCACTGGTAAGTTTTACGACTTGGGGTTGGTCATGGCGAAACGAGAGCTCACCATGCACTGGAAATCGAGAGCGGGCCTAGCTTTCAGAGGTGGCGAGGGAGTTTTCTATCTTGGGCGAGTGGTGAAGGAACGCTCCGATTGCAATTGGCTAGGCGTACTTCTAATGAAAAGGTGTTGGAAGTGGCTAGGGCGTGGAATGCGCTGGTGGTGGAGCTTCAAACTTTGACAGAGGAGGATGGGGAGGGTGAGGAGGAAGACCACACAGCCCAGGAGCCGGAGACCAGGGAGGGGGGCACAGGGGAGCACGCTGCGGAAGGGACCGCTTAGAAGTGGACGGGCTGGAGGGGGACTTATTCATAGGATTGGGCGGATCAGCGGAATAGAGTAGGGACGCACTGATTAATTGTATGGGATCCCAAGGCGGACGGGGCTAAGCGCATAGTGAGGCAGGAGTTTGGCACCTGAATGCACGGGGTGATTGATAGGTCATTATGGGGGGTAGCGGAGGGCACACTGACATGGGGAGGGTGTGGGTGGGGGGGTGAGAACAGGGAAGATTGGAATGGATGATACTGAGTGGCACTCTACGGAGTGGGCTGGCGTAGGGAGGGACTAAATTGAATCATATGACTGTTGGTGGATGGCTGTAGAGTATCGGTACAGTGTGTTGACCGAGGAAAGTGGGACTCGCTATTGGAATTGATGGACCAGGGGGGGCGCACTATGGGCCATATGTATCAAGCCTTTTTTGATTCGCAAAGGCCGAAATTCGCCGAATTTCGGCCTTTGCGAATCGCAAAAGGCCTTTTTGCATGTTTTGGTATGTATGAAATATTCGCAAAATAAGGAATAGCAAAGATTTGCGATTCCTTATTTTGCCATAGCATTTAAGGAATCGCAATTTTGCGATTCCTTAAATGCTATGTATGTAGCATTTTTGGGCTGCGAATTATGGTTAAGAATTCGCAAATTACCACCAACTTGTAGTTGATGGTAACTTGTGAATTCTTCAAAAAATGCACAATTTGGCATTTTTGAAGGTGGCATGTGATGCACACACATGCCCATAGGGCATGTATGTGCGCCATATGCACACTCATGTACATTTCAGGGGTGCAGCAGGGTGTCCTTGAGACACCCCTGCACCCTTGAAATAATTCTCAAATTGCGATTAGCAAATTGCGAATTTGCAATTTGAGAATTATTTCGCAATCATTCCTATGGGCCTCCTGGCCCATAGGAATGCATTGGAAATTATCCCTTAATTGCGAATTCGCAAAATCCGACAGCCATTGACGGTGTGCCGAAGCACCTCGTATAGACTGCCGCAAAAATCATACCCCATGTGGTTACTTCCGGCACTAAGTCTTTCTGCAAACTAATAGTAAGAATCCTGTATTTCTCCACAGGAGTTGTATTAGGAAATACTGCCTCCAGGTGCTCAAATTTCTCTGGAAGTCAAAAAGGCATTTCATCCTTATCCTGGGGACACTTGCCCATAACCGCATTAACCATAACGGGACTAAGCTTTAACCCGTGGGCCCAACTGGATTCCCCGCTTCACCAGGGGCCCCACCCTGCACGTTACGTGTTATGTAATGAACCAAGGCTCTTATAGCCCCCACAGCAGAGGTGTAAAGGGCTCTCACTTCACCAACGGGAGCCGTTCCTGCTCAGGTTGTGGAATAAATCCAGCCAAAACAGGCCAGGAAGCGCCTGAGATGGACAAAGGACCTAATCTCACCACCGTTAAGGTGTGGGGGAGGGTGCCATTAAACCAAATTCGGTGCTGCCAAGCAGGAATCGGAATCTCCTGTGTCCTATACGGAGTGTACTCCAGAGGCACGGCAGTGTGAGTGTAAACATGAAAGGTATTACTATCTGCATTCACCGCGGGAAACGTAACCCACGAGTACAAGAGCTCAAACGGGTAAGCTGTGTCTGCATTCACCTCAAAAACCACCGCCATGCCTTCCAAGGGGACATTAAAAGCCTGCAAATGATTGCGAACCGCTAGCAGACTATGTTAAGGGATATCAATGTCACCCATAATGACACAGAAGAGAAAAACACAATACAAAGTAAAGTAGCACAACTGGGTAGTAATCCAATAGAAACTGTTTCAAATATCAGGCTTGAAAAGACTTATGCAACTATAGGTAGGTTTATCCGTCACCACTGTCAACCAGAAACAATAGTGAGGGGGTTGTGTACTGATATAAACACTACTCGAGAGTCTCAAATTAATACCACAATGTTAGGTGCGCCATGTTGCAGGGATTCTGCTCCTACACAGAACTGTGCACAGAGACCCAGGACGTCAGTGAATTGTGGTGTACCAAAAAACTCACCTAAGTGCCTAGAAACCCTAACCAGCTAGCATCCGTGTCACATTAGCTCTTCATCTTATAGCAAACGAACCAATGATTAGACAACCCAGAACATGCGACTTAGGTTATACTCCGTAATGGTGGGAAGCAAGAACACTCTTTCGTTATACTCTCATACCAGTCCACAAGAGGAGTAAAAGAGACACGATAAAAGTTAAAATATTTATTTTAACAACGTGCTCTAAGATGCAGTATTTTTTCTAACATAAGCAGACATACAATCAGGAATAATACGGTCACCATTGTTACAATTCCATAAAACACAAAAGGAGAAATCATATTACAATGATGGTGAAAACTGGTCTTATGGTGCCTAGTATAACACCCTCCCTAGATGGGAACTATGTTTTATAAAATATAGAAGGTCTCGAATTAAAATGTCCCATGCCACCCTAGGCTGTTTACCAGCCCAGATCATTCGCAGAACCAAAGCGTGAAGTTGTCGGAAAAATATATTTGACAGTACCATTGGAATGTTACTGAAAAGAAATAACAGTTGGGGGAGGACTATCATCTTCAATAACAATAACGATATATAGCCCAACAGTGATAAAGGAAGGTGCATCCATTTATCGACCGCTTCCTCCAGTTTGGATATCGCTACCCCATAATTCTCCCACAGGACCACCTCTGAATCCATATGTATCCGGATGCCCAAGTAGCGAACCGCTTCCGTGGTCCACTGTACGGGATAGTCCGAGTCAACTCTCCTGGTGAGAGGGGTGAGTAGGAACATAACAGTTTTGCCCCAGTTCACTTGATTCCCAGACAGCGAACTGAACAATACCACTTCTCTTAGCACCCGCGAGTGGTTTTCCTCTGGTTTTCGTATGTATAACAGCGAGTATGTGGAGACTACCAAGTTATATCCAAGGAAACGGATACTGCGGTGACCATGTTATTCTCATAGCACACACGCCAGAGGCTCTGCTACCAAGGCGTATATGAGAGGGTAGAGGGGGCAGCCCTGTCTAGTGCCACATAGAGGCATATAGTGTGTTTATAAGTTGGAGAAACAGCTCCCCTACGCCCATGCGGATGAGTACCTGACTTAGGAAAGGCCATTCGACAGAGTTGAAGGCCTTTTCCATATCAAGGAAGACAGCACCTGCTGGCACTTCCTGTCGTGCGTGTTGGAATGCCGCAAATACAGTGCGCAGGTTATAGGTCAGATTACGGTTGGGTACAAAGCCCGCCTGTTCGGGGGCGACAAGTGAAGGGATCAGTGGGCTAAGACGGTTTGCTACAATCTTTGCGAATATCTTTGCGTCCACATTTAACTGCCACAGTGGAAGATAGTAGACCTTCCCTGTCTGTTAACCCTCAATTTCGCGGGGTACAGCATTGCATAGTCAATTTCAAGATCATGAAGTTGGCGCTTCATGGGAACAAATTGGCGTCTCGCTTCCTGAACCCTGGCAGTGAAATCAAGGAACAAGGACAGAGTGCTGCCTTCATAGTTTAGTGGTTGTTTCTCTCGAGCAAGTCGTAAAGCAGTATCGCAGTCCCTGTAATTCAGGAGCTTAGCTACAATGGGACGCGGTGGAGCCCCCGGTTTTGGTCTCGGGCCAAGTGTGCGATGGGCTCTCTCTATGACAAACATTCCTGAGAAAACGGTGTCCCCTACAGCTTTTTCAGAAGAGATTCTACAAACAATTCCATGTTTCCCGTTTGGGTGTTTTCTGGAAGACCTGTAAGACGTATGTTGCATCTGCGCGAATGCGCTTCCATATCCTCAGCCTTGTCTTGCAGGAGCTGTATCACCTTGCCCTGTTGTGTATGTTCCGAATCCAGAGTCATTTGTGCCTCTTCTACCTCGCCTATTCTGCGTTCCGACATGTCTAGGCGTTCGGCGTGTTTGTCAAGCCGTTCCGCCATTCTGTCCATGCGGTACGTGAGTGCATCCATTTTGGTACCGAGAGACGTAATGCCGCCCTGCAGGTTTTTTTCCATGGCCAGCAATATGTCACGTATGTCAGGCTCAGGTGCATCTCCTTCTCCTGAGTATCCAGCTCCATCGTTCGCCTCTCTTAATGGCGGGTCCGTGGCTTTGGGTTTCTTGTTGGAGTCGAAGGACAAATTGGGTTGCGTGCGATCCGGGCGACCCATGACTCCGCAGCCTCTTAATTTCTTCCAGGTCCTTTTTCATGGCCCTCGTCAAGAACACCCCCATTTCCCTAACCATGTCGTTCTCACCTAAGTGGAGAACCAACACATCCAGACACCTATCCCCTACCAACAGCCCGTTAAGCGTTCCCATCAACTCTTTCCAACTCATACCCCCTCTCCCAAACCAACAGACTTTAAAAACAGCAGGATTAAACCCCAAATTCTCCCCAAAATAACTGTCCCGGGCTTGCACCTGGGCCCGCTTTACAAATGAGTGGCCCACAATCCACACTGCCATATCCCAGGCGAGGGGACCTGTCACTGAACCTGAAACAAAAAACAAGAGTAAGTACACAGACTATCTAAACAACTGCGCTATTATTGGCTAGCATTGGCGCGCACGTATCGCCTGTAGCAATCGGACGACCACCTTCCCAAGCGCATGATGTCCCCTCGTCCCACCCCACGTCTGTGCTCATCCGACGCTGCGCCACTCCAAAGGAATGCGTACCATAGTTCCTCCCATCCACCCCCAGCAGAGCTAACATTTTCCGTAATACGGCCAACAGCTGCAAACCTGTACCCTCCCACCCATCCATGTGCCGAAAGACCAACCCTTCCGCCGGCTCCCCTGCCCGCAATTTCAACCCCCATCGTACCGGGCATACCTCTCCCAAGTCCACCTTCCCTAACGATACTCACCTACCGACACTCCTCTGGTCTGTTTTAGACTTCTGTAACCAAAGGCGCACCTCATCCCCTCCAAAAGCAACCTCCGACCACAATATCCCAGCACCCCCTCTGGACCCCAGCAACTCAGACGCCCGAAAGGCCCCCGCGTACATCCACACCATTAAGGTAGTGAACAGGCAAGCCTCCCCCGCATCCCTGCAGACAAAAGGTAAGGCTCCCACTACCCTCCCCAACAAGGCCCACGACAATGGCTGCTGAACCCGACCCAACTTCCCAAACTCCCGGGCCCAACCTTCCAGCATCCGTGACCCAAGCTCGCCTGCAGACAGTGCATAACCCCATAAGAGTTTGCCCATGAAGGCAATCCCCGCCAGTTTGCCCGCTAATGTGATCTGCGTGAGCCCTTTCTCGATGAGCGACAGGATAAACTGTGTAACATCCTCCTGCCTTCCCTGCCCGGAGCCCGCCATCGTGCCCCGGACGCCACGAACTACCCCCATGCAGACACATACGTCACCCTTGTCTACTCCGCCAAGGACCCTAGAACCAGCTGCCACATCCTGTGTTGCCTACGTACCACAGTTGCGGAGGCATGCATGTTGGGTCTCGATCCGCGTCCTTGGCTAACCCACGGAATCTCCCCCACTGCGAACGAGACAAAGCATCCGCTATGTCATTATTGATCCCTGGCACGTGCACCTCGCGAAAAGCAATGTCATGGTGCAGGCAACCCAACGCAAACACCCGCAGCAGTTTCAGCACCTGTTCATCCTTGGTGGACTGGCGATTCACCACCTGCACCACCGCCATGTTATCCACATGGAAGGTCACTCGTCTGTGGGCCAGCACCTCCCCCCCACAGCGAGAACACCACCACCAGAGGAAAAAGCTCCAAGAACACGATGCTCCTCCCTCCCCCTGCCCACTCCGGGGCCACTTCTCTGCACACCACCACCCCTGCCAGTAGAGCCCAAAACCATTGCTCCCTGCCGCGTGTGAATAAATCTGGACATCCCAGACCAGGTCATCTCCACTCTGCATAGGGACCCCGTTAAAATTCTGCAGAAAAAATTGCCACATCCGCAGGTCTTCGCGAATGCCCGCCGACAGAAGCACGTGGTGATGCGGTGGCCTCCACCCCGCCAAGGCCCTGCCCAATCTCCTACAAAACGTCCGACCCACACGTACCACTCTGCAAGCAAAATTGAGGTGCCCCCAACAGCACCTGTGTCTCCAAAGCTGTGACCTTGTGCCTTGCCATCATGACCTCCAGCAGCCCCAACATCTGCTGCTTCTTCTCCACTGGTAAACGGGCCTCCATCGCCCCGAGTCCAGCTCTATGCCCAAGAATGACAGCGCCGTGCCTGGCCCCACTGTCTTCTACGGTGCCAATGGCACGCCCAAGTCCTCCATGAGCTCCTGAAACGTGTCCAGTGCAACCTGGCAGTCCGTGGAGTCAGGGGCCCCAACCAAGAAAAAGTCATCCAGGTAGTGAGTTACTCCTTGGTGACCCGTCCGTTCCGTGAAAAACCATTGCTGGAAGGAACTGAAACTCTCAAAAAGCGTGCAAGACATCGAGCAGTCCATCTGCAATGCCTTGTCCACGGCACATCTAAGGGATACCACGGATTTTTTTAACCAAATAACATCGGTCCCTTTTGATGAATCAAGGCAGTTACTAGTAACTATGGATGTGGCCTCATTATATACACAAATACCTCAAGAACAAGCTCTGGAAACCCTTACTTTCTTTTGAGATCAAAGGGAACAACCAACACGAGTGCCCACATCCTTCATTGTACAATTTGCTAAGTTTGCGCTACAAAAAAACTATTTTATGTTTGACAAGGACTTCTACTTCCAGATCAAAGGGGTGGCTATGGGCTGCCCCTTCGCTCCGGAATTAGCGGTATTGTTTATGGGTTTGTATGAAAATAAAATCATCTACAATAATAACCCATATGCCGAGCACATCATAAAGTATTTGAGATACATTGATTATGTATTTATCATCTGGTCAGGCACGCAAGAGAAATTAGATGAGTTTATTATTTGGATCAATCATAGGATGGAAGACACCAAATTCAGTTGATGTCAATTCATCTCAAGTATTTCAAACGACTGTGGACCGCGTCGTTTGAAATAGTTCCCGATCATGCAGATTCCCGATCGGTAATCCGGCGGGATTTACTCGATATTTCTTTCAAGTCACCATTCCAGATCTGTCGGCGGGATCTGTGAAGCTTTTTCAGGAATCGTTAAGGAGAACTACTCATCTTAGACCTTATGACGTCAAGTCTATTCTTGACTTTGAGTCATTTTGACGCCACGATGTTCCTCGCCCATTCATGAGATACCTGTTACCATGATTCGAGTACCACACATCTCAGGGTAATACGCCCCTACCCCAGTCCTGATGAAGACCCTCTAGCAAGGCATCATCCACTGCCTGCACTTATCTGTGGGTCGAAACGTCGACAGCCTCATTATATTTAGCTTCCTCCCATATAATTCATTGTTTGTATTCTCCTTTGGAAGCATGATGTACATGTAATAATATTTGAACTATTGGTCTATATTGTGTTGATTTAACCATTGCATTGTATACTAAGGTCGTCTGACCATTGCTATGTCACTTTCTTGATTACCATACACTTTTCCCTACACCACCACCTTCCCCACCCCTTCCCTTCTGGGGCACAAAATACGTTAAATTCTGCTTATTATTCATACTATGTGACGAAATGTACTTATACATTGTAATTAAAAACAATGTTGGTATTGTGTGTAGGATTTATGTCTCTTATTAAGTTTGCAGACTTTATTTAATCTTTTTCGTTCTGGGACCCCTTCTCTCTTGTACTACATAAATCAGAGTCTAGCTCCCCCCATTTCGCCTCGGAGACCCACGCCAACCGGGCCCTGAACTCCTCGTCGTACTGAGCACACGCATACCCGCCCCCGTAATCTGAGCCTTCCTAATGTCGTCCATGTACTTAAACATAGACACCGACCGCTTGGGAAACTTTTCGCAATAAACGCTGGCGAAGATTAAAAAGGCCGCCGTCCAATTTTCAATAGTGAGAGGCACCTTCGGCCTCTTCTGGAGTTCATACTCCTCCTCCTTCGAACCCTCTTTTGCCCTCACTTCCCGGTGCAAAAGCTTCAGCAACTCAACATACTCCTTAGTAGACATCAAATGCGCACCCAACGGCTTCGTAACCCCCAAATATGGCAGCCAGGTAATCTTTAGTTCTTTACTCTCAGGCTTCGCCGCACCTTCCCCCGCCGCCCCATCACCCGCTGTGCCAGCCCGCTCGCTGCCACGCCTGCTCCCAGCGCCATCCGCCCCAGACCCCGAGGGACCCACACCTGCCTTCCTGTGGTCGTCCTCCAGCACCTTCCCAATAGGTCCCATCATCCGGGCCCACTCCTTTATCCACCACATACTTCCCCTTCCTCAGATGATCCCTCGTCCCCTCACCTCCCCCCCACCCCCACTGATACCATGTGCGCCGCCTCAGCTCGATCACCTGATGCCAAGGACGCCACACGCCGCTCTCCACCCCTCCGGTACAGGGATGCCGTCCTCATGTCCCAAGAAGGTGTCCGGGCCGTCCTCTCCCACAGACCCCGTGACACCTGCAAAACACAACCAACACAGTTATTCGGCCCCCTACCACCTTCAACATCCCTCAGCTCTCCTTCTTCCAAGCTATCCTCATCCTCAATTATCTGCACCCCGCTATTCACATAACCCCGTCTGGCCGGCAGCGCCGACTGCACTCTGCCTGAAACAGCAAACACATCATGCACCCCTCCTGAAACAGTAAAAACATCCGATGCGGCGCTCCTCTTCCGGCGGTGCCGCCAAGCCGTAGTGGCCCTGAGGGTGGAGGGGTCGGCGAGCCAGCCACAGGCCTACTTCTGCCGGCCGCAACGGGAACCCCCGCCGGTGCTGGGCACGCCACGGTAGGCTCAGCTCTCCCTTCACCTTGGCGCCGATGGGCCGACCCTAGCCCTGCAAAGTCAGGAACCCCGCGGCGTACGAAAGAGAAACGGTAGGTCTGGTGTGCTAGGTCCCTCAAACTGAGCCGCACCACCACCTCCATAACACCCTCCGCCCACGCTCCCCCAATGGACCAGGGCGTTCAGAACACGTCTGCCCAGTCTGCGGGGAGACGCCGATGGCGTCCCCCGCCCCGCCTTCCTCTTGCCCGCTACCCGGCCCCCTTCCCCACTTCCATCAACAACCAGGGCCGCATCCCCGTCATCTGCGCTGCCCTGGCTCCTCACCTGTACTCGGGCCGTCTTGCCTGACGGCGAGTAGGCCAAAACGGCCGCCGCCACGCCAGCAAACGTGCGACTCGCTGGGCGCGCCTCGGCCTGATGGCCCACCAGGAGGTCCATCCGCCCTGCTTCGCTAAGCAGGCGGGTGGCTTCCAAAACACAAATGTCCTCACAAGCCATTACTTCGCCAACCAACACGCTGAATAACGAACCGCCAAAACTGCCTCAAGGCCTTGACAGAAAAAACCTAGCTACAGCGCTCGCAGCCACCAGGTCACCAGAACCTAAAATGGTGGCTGGGCCAGCGGTAACCCCCAGTACATTGCCTTGGCCTATATTTCAAAATTGGGCTGCCTTTGGGCTACTCCCAAAGCTGCCCAAAGCCACAAAATGGCTACTCCCTGCTCGCCCCCCTCCCCCTCCCAATCTGCCCAGGGAGGGCAGACCTCGCGATGCTCGGCTGCCCCCCAAACCCCACTTGCGTTTCAAATGTCCGATCCTGCAGCAGCACATTTCCAAAGCTCATACATAATCCGATTCAAGGCCCCATTCTCCCGATTTTTTTTTTATCTCCCACTTTGCTCTTCTTAAATGTTCAGGGCCGGTCCTAGGCATGGGCGGTTTGGGCAGCTGGCCAGGGCCTCGCGCTCCTGGGGGCCCCACCGCCGGCCCCGCAGTAGATCGCAGAACAGGGGGCCCACCGCCGGCCGGCCCGTCAAATTTGGTAAAAAAGCGATGCGCGCACTTGTGCAGCTGAGGCAATAAGTTACAGTAAGGCTGCAGTCCGTCAGACACCTGTAATGATGCACTTTCTTCCCCCAATAACTCTCGGAGTCAGGTCTCTGTAACACTCTGTTTATTCAAGTCGTATGATACAAGGAGCGCCAAGCATGTCCTCTCTCCAGCCAGCTCGCGCGCTAATGCCTCGCTGCGCACGCCGCCTCCCTACGTCACCGCACGTCACGTGGCTACGTGACGTGCAACGTTAGAGCACTCACTACATATCTCCCCTTTTTCCCAACGAACTATATGTACAAGTCCTGACTCATGTCGTAGTCTCTGAACCTCGCAGGCTGAACCACCGCCCTGCCCCTTCTCGTCAGTCTTACCGGGGACGTGGCAGTTGTCGCTTCATTTTCATTACCACTTCCTAGCGCAGCCGCACTAGGCTCACTCCGGCTCCTATCCTCTTCAATCAACTGCTCCCCACTCGCTTCTTGGTCCTCTTGCCTTGTCTCACCAATGTCCAGATCCTCTCCCCCATACTCACAGGGGTTATCGCTGCTGTTCTCACCATCTCCATCATTTCTGTTGCCTCTCCAGCAGAGTATTTTGTTGCACCTGGCCATGCGGTCCTGCGACCACACGTTACCGTCGCTCAGCAAGGCCGCCCTGCCTTTGACTTCCACTACCTGCAGGGGCTTGCTGTACTTGCTTTCTCCCTTTTTCTGCAATGTGGCCAGTCTTACTCTCACCCATTCTCCTTTTTCTAAAACGGTGTCCTTTACATTCCTCCGCGCGTCATAGTGTTTGGTGTACACCGCTTGGGCTCTCTCCAGATTGGCCTGCACCACCGCCGGTGACCACTCGCTCTTGATGACTCTTTCTTTCCATATTCTGTTGTCCTGAGTGAAAGGCTCATGGCCTCTAAGAATCTGGAAGGGACTATAGCCGGTGCTCGTGGGTGTTATCCTATATGCCCATACCATGTGCCAAATCTCTGCTTCCCAGTCTTTGTTGTCTGAGATCGCTGCCTGTATCGAACCCATCACTACTCTATTGAAACGTTCCACCAGGCCATTACCCGCAGGATGGTATATGGATGTGTGTTTTGCCATGATGCCATTTCTCTGCATGAACTGGGACCATTTTTCAGAACGGAATTGGGGCCCATTGTCACTGAGAACACACTTTGGGATGCCCTCTCTCACAAAAGTTTCAGCCATGAAGCTCACTATCATCTCCGTGTCCATGGTTTCTTCAATCCTCAATTCCGGCCATTTGGAATAACGATCCACCATTACACAGATGTACTTCTGTATTCCTTGGGCATTTAATACTGGACCCAAAATGTCTATGGACAGTTCCTCCCACGGATTCTTCGGAGGATCAAATTTCCCTAGGGCGGGGCACAACGGTTTGAGTGTTTTGTCCGCGCCCTGGCACCTCGGGCATTCCCTAACGTGTCTTTCCGCTCTTATGTCCATTCCTGGCCACCAATAATTCTGCTTGGCCCTTAGTTTCAACTTCCCCGCTCCCAGGTGGCCTTCGTGCAATATGTCCATCAACAGGGGAATCATCTTTGCCGGAGGTATGACTCTCTCTCCTCTGTATACGAAGATGCCTTGGTCATCCATAGATAGTTCCTCTCTAACTTCGAAATATGGAATGAGGCCTCGCCCTGTCTTGTTTTTGTCTGGCCAGCCCCTTACTATATGGGCTTTCACTTCTTCCAGGACAGGGTCTTCCTCATACGCTAGTTTCCATTCCTGCCTGCTTATGGTCGTTTCTTGGTCTTCGGTGAGTGCGACCCACTCTTCCGCCGCCTCACTGCGTTCTGTGCTGGGCTCCATTGCTGCCGCCCTGCTCAGGTAATCAGCCACTTTGTTCTTATTCCCTGGGATATGTTCCACATCGTATCGAAACTCCATTAGTTTGAGTGACATTTTTGAGATCCTCGGCATTGCGTCCGCATGTCCACTGGATGTGAGTACCTTGAGCATTGGCTTGTGGTTCGTCCTCAACCGGAACCTGGTGCCCCACAGAAATTGCCGGAACCGAGACATGGCCCACACTACTGCCAACATTTCTTTTTCGACCACGCTGTACTTTTTCTCGGTGTCGTTCAGGGTGCGTGACGCAAAGCATATGGTTTCCACTATCCCTTGGCCACGGTCTTGCACGAGGACTGCTCCCAGTCCTTTGTCGCTGGCATCCGTTGTGAGTATTGTACTTCCTTGGGGGTCGAATCCTTGTAGTGGAACAGCCCCTGCCACCTCTCTTTTTACCTTCTCAAATTCTTGCTGGGCTTCTTCCGACCACCGGAATTCGCTGTTTTCTCTTGTTAGCAGTCTCATATGATGGGTTTTCGAGGCGAAGTGTTCTATGAACTTCCCGTAGTACTCTGCCATCCCCAGGAAGGATCGGACCTCCTCCTTGCTGGCCGGTGGGGGTGCGTCGCAGATCGCTTTCACATTTTCCCTTTTGGGGGTTACTCCTCGTGCACTTATCTCATGGCCCAAGTACGTCACCTTTTCCATTCCTATGCGGCACTTAGCCCATTCTGCAGTGAGGCCCTTCCTTTCCAGGATTCCCAATACTACATCCAGTTTCTTGTCATGGTCGGCTCTGTCACGACCCATCACCAAGATATTGTCCTGGAAGTATTGGACCCCTTGAATGTCCTTGAACAACTGGTGCATGAGTTTTTGGAACACCGCAGCCGCCGAGGCTAGCCCGAACGGCATGCGGCGGAATTGATAGCACCCGAAGGGGGTTATGAACGAGGTCAATCTGCGGCTCTCCGGGTGTAAAGCAATCTGGTGATAAGCTGATGTTAAGTCTATGGTGGAGTACCACTGTACGCCCCTCGTGCTGGCCAACATCTCCTCTATCCGGGGAAGGGGGAACTTCTCTACCACTATGTTTTTGTTCAACTCACGCAGGTCCACGCATAGACGGACCTTGCCATTCGGTTTCTTCACCACCACCAATGGCGCCAACCATTCAGCGCAGGTAATCGGCTCAATGATCCCTCTTTTCTCTAGCTGCCGTAGCTCCTCCTTTACGTCGTCCCTCACAGCCAACGGGATGTTTCTCACCTTGTGGGCCACCGGTACTGCTCCTTCTCTGAGTATGATCTTGTGCGCGAATCTGTCGAGCTTTCCTACTGTGCCCCCAAAGACCGTTGGGAACTCCTTCTTCCATCTGGCCGTGTCCAGCCCTTCTTCTTGCTCCGTCAGCAGTATTTGCTCCTTGCCACCTGGATCCATCTTGATCCCCAAGTCTCCTTGGTCGAGCCACCCCAGGACAGATGGGCCTTTCTCGGAGACGTACAGCTTGCACCTGGCAGACCTGCCCCTGAACTCGAAGTTCAGCTTCCTGCATCCAGCCATGGGGATTCGGTCTCCATTATATGTAACGGGACGTATGTCCAGCCTATCCAATTCGGGGCCCAGTTGTGGAGCAAATTTCTCCTCCCATACGTTTCTCGGAATTATGGTGTACGGTGATCCTGTGTCTGCCACTACTTGGATTTCCACACCTCCTATCATCATATCCATGATTGGCTTCATCGTTCTCCTTCCGTCGGCTCCACGGACATGGTCATCCATGCTCAAGATCTCGTCGTAGATGCAGAGGACCGTGACCACCTCTTCTTCAGCCACCTCGTCTGGTTCCTCCGCTTCTTGGCCCACGTACTTCACTGCATTCTTGGAAGCCTTCTTCCTGCACACTTTTTCATAATGGCCGACAATTCCGCAAAACATGCATTTGGCGCGAAGCGCGGGGCACTTCCGGTCGTGCGCCTCGTGCGCCCAACTTCCGCATCTGTAGCCAGACCGTTTATTACTTCCGGCCGGTTTGCCGGAGGGGCCTGGGTTGCTTTGCCATTTGCTCGGGCCCTTTTCCGGCGGTTTCCGCGCTTGGTGTTCTTTGTGGTGCTCTTCATTGTCCACTTTGTTCACTACACCGCTGGGCACACTCTCTTTCTTCGTGGCCGCTGCACACCTTCGCGCCAGTTCGGCTCTCTTGACTATCACAAGTACGTCCTTGAGCGAGGTGTCTCCTGCAGCCCATAGCTTGTCCTGTACGTTCGTGCACGTGGTGTGCATCACCACTTGGTCTTTTATAAATTCACTTTCCCAGTTGGCGTACTTGCATGAGGACGCCAGTTTCCTCAACGCCGCCACATACTCTTCCACGGTTTCCCCTGGTCGTTGTTTCCTTTGTTGGAAGTTAAACCTGTCCACTGAGACACATACCGATGGTTTGAAGTGTTCCTCCAGGTCTTCCATTGCGTGTGCGTACACATCGTCGTCATCCGCCTCTCTTTTCTTAGGAACCAAACTTTTGTAGATCCTCAGGCCTTACGGGCCCAGGTTTAGCAGCAGGGTGCGTTTCTTTCTCGGTGGCTTGAATTTCTCCTCACTTTCGTCTTCCAGTACTTCTATGAAATTATCTATGTACTCCTTCCAGTCCTCCCATTTCATAAGCGGTTCCCCTGGTCTGGGAAGGAACTGGACTGGTGCTATCGCGAACCCCGCTTGCGCGCTCATCTTCTCGCCCTTGGATGTGGGCGGCGCACTTTCCAGGCTTCTCGGGCTCCCCAGCGCGCTGTTTTGTTCCTGCTCACTGGGTAAAAGTAGAGGGCTGCTCCTTTCAGCCCCTTCCCGCTCAGGTGGGGTAGCCAGTGCGGTTACCTGTGGGCCTAGATCGTGACTGGCTTCCTGCTTTAGTTGTGTCGCAGTTCCCAGCAGGTTGCTCGCTGCGCGCCTGCGGTGCTCTGTTCCACTTGCTATTGGCTGCGTTGCGCTCCTTGTGGTGCCCGGTCAGGGTGTGGTCGCTGTGCGTTCCCTCGGGCCCTCCTTGCTCTCCGCTCCGCGACTCCGCTCCGTTCCGCCGTTCTTCGCGTAGTCCGCGTCGTGGGGGTCGTGGGTCGCTTATCCCACCCTCGTCGCCACTGTAATGATGCACTTTCTTCCCCCAATAACTCTCGGAGTCAGGTCTCTGTAACACTCTGTTTCTTCAAGTCGTATGATACAAGGAGCGCCAAGCATGTCCTCTCTCCAGCCAGCTCGCGCGCTAATGCCTCGCTGCGCACGCCGCCTCCCTACGTCACCGCACGTCACGTGGCTACGTGACGTGCAACGTTAGAGCGCTCACTACAACACCGTGCACGCACCCCACCACCTAGCTTAGTGACGTGACCACTTAGCTTAGTGGTGGTGGTGCCTTAGTGGTGGTGATGATGCCGTGCACAGTGCGCAGGCGCCAGGCCAGGCCGTTAATGATGGGTCAGAGGCCGTCAATCTGGTAGCGCGTGAAAGCGCTACCAATGACGGCCCTTGACATCATTTTGGCCAGCCCCCGCTCTGCAGTTAACAGCACTGTCTGTGACACAGCATGCACCCCATACGCGGCGCACGCACCCTGGCCAGGAGGAGAGTCGATTTGGGACGGGCCCAGTTCGTTGTTGGTTGGCATTATGCATACATTGGTTAACGTGACGTCTTAAGGTAAGCGTGTGGTCGCCTGAAATGAGCGGTTTCTTTAATGCCAGCATGCAGCACCTGCTGAGGTACTTAACGCGAGGGCTGCTGTGTTGTGTGCACAACACTGTGTGCAAGATAACCTCAGTGCCATGAACAGCAGCTCCTCAAAGGCAAGAAACCCTGCACCGGGCGAAGACAGAGAAAGACACACTTTCAGGCAGTAACGCTCGAGCACCCATTCACCCAATGCACAGGCTACTTCAGGAGAAACACTCGGCTCATGAAAACGGGTTCAGAACGTTTGCACACATTCTAAATCTTGTACGTGATATTAAAATCACCGGTGTAAAAGAAGGCGAAACGGTGGCACATCCCCGGTTGCCCCCTGGGGGGCACACACCTACTCCATCGCTCCCATGAGCACCGGCACATCACGCGCTGCGACTCCTGCCCTAGCTGCACATTGCCACATAACTTTACTAATACAAAAGCAGTCTTTCGAAATGAGACCTCCTGCTATATTATATATACACATGATGATGATTGCATACTATAGAGAGACTCCTGATCCACCATCGCTTGTCATTCATAAGGGCGGGACGCCGGGACCAGTGTTACATACATGCTGAGGGTAAGGTACAGGCGCTGCAGCTTGCAGTGAATACTGTGCAGGGCAGATCCTGTTTTGGGTTGGTGGTGCAAACAGTAAATACAGTATACCAGCCAGTGGTGCATGCACTCATAGTGTTAATCAGTGGTGCATGCAGGGAGGACACACAGTAGGAGGCAGTGGTGCATAATACGGCGGTGAACATATAGCATAGGAGGCAGCGATACATACATTCTAGAGAAATTATAGAAGGCAATGATGAATACAGTGAAGGCAATATAGGAGGCAGTGCTGCATACAGTAAACGGGAGGCGATACTGCATACATTGTGAAGACAGTAAAGGAGGCAGTGGTGCATACAGTGCAGATAATATAGTAGGCAGTTGTGCATACAGGGAGCACAGTAAAGGAGGCGCTACAGTGCATTCGGTGAAGATAACATGCAGTATGCAGTGGTGCGTAGAGTTAAGATACAACATAGGAGACAGTGCTGCAGACGGTAAAGATGCAGTCATAAGAAGCAGTGCTGCATGCAGTGTAGAGACAGTAAAGGAGGCAGTGGTGCATACAGTGAAGACAGTAAAAGAGGCGCTGCATATGGTGAAAATACAGTAGAGGGGTCAGTGGTGCATATGGTCAAGGTATAGTATAGATGGCAGTTCTGCATACTGTAAAGACAGTATAGGAAGGCAGTACCGCATATAGTATAGAGATGGTATAGGAGGCAATGGTGTATACAGTGAGGATAATATAGGAGACAGTGGTGTATATAGTCAAGACAGTATGACAGCCTTTCTCCCAGAAGCCATCGTCACTTTCTGTGATGTCACTTCTTGCGACACAATATGCAATTTGAGGGGCCTCACATCTTCCCTTTCGCCCGGGGCCTCAGAAAGCCTAGGACCGGCACTGGAAATTTTGGCATGTATGTAATACACTGAGTGCAACAACCTTACACACAGAGTAGCAGTAGTGCTGTTTTAACGCTTAGGAGGGAAAGGAGATTCTGTTTACGGACGGTCTCCTGTGTACACTGTGGGTGTGTACATCGTTAATTTCACGCACACGCCTACAGTGCACACACAGAAGACCTTCCCTAAACGTTTATGTTATAATCTATCTCCCTTCCCTCCTATCCCCAGTCAGTGCCAGTCCAGGCTGGGAGCCCCGTAACGTGCACCGGTGCCTCGGTGTCAGGACGGATCTGGCCTCGGCCTGCCAGGCCCCAGCTGCCGCCTTGTCGTGGGTCACGTCCGGCTCCGGGGGATGGCAGAGCGCGCGCACACACACAGAGCGGCAGCGCTCACGCAGACCCCGAGCCATGTACTGAGGTGACAGGGTGACCCCACCGTGACACCAGCGAGTATGTCTTGGCCACCCCGTGGCGGGCAGTGCCCGCCACTGGGCATAGGGCCTGTCAGAGCGCGTCTGCATTGGCATCGGTGCCTCGGCGCAGTAAGTGGGGTTAAATCGGGGGTCACTCGGATCAGAGCTCCCCGGGGTCCATCTGCGCGAGAGACGTGTCCGCTCCCATCTCCCGCCAGAAATCAGAGGGCCAACACCACGTGTGCCACCCCGCCCCCTTTACACAACAGGACTCTCACTGGGACTCTCAGTCTGACCGGACTTTAAGATCTCATACTGTCTCTCATAGCTTTTCTGCCTCACTCTCTTGAGTTTTCTCACCCTCTTCTAATGCCTCTCACACTTTCTCAGTCACTCGCGCTGCTCACTGCTCTGAAAATGCCTCTCACACTCTGTCACACACTCCGATTGCCTCTATTATCTTATACACTCTGCCTTTCACATGCCTGTCGAAGTTTCTTACGTTGGGTCTCTCAAGCGGGCTGCCTTTCATACTCTGTCCTACCCTACCGCACTCTCACCTTTTCTTACTCACGTATTGCTGATACACACCACGGCTACAGGATGCCCAGAAGGAGAATGAACCTTCACCTGCCTTGCTCTTCCTTGGTGTAAGGATGGTGGCATAGAAAATGCACCTGTCCTCTTGCACCGTACACATGGAATGGGGCTGCTACCCCAGATTACCGCTTTTGGGCCTCTTGCCTGTGCTGAGTGGCTAGGAACACAATGCAGAAACTCACCCTTCTTCTGCTATGCAGACACAATTGAGGGATGTTAACACGTTTATTGCAAAAATATTTAGACAGAAAGAAAAAAACTAAAAATGCAGAACTGAAGCAAGTCACAGATGTGTTAACTCACGGCAGGAAACTGTCACGATCTCACCAGGTCTTTACCAGCGTTGATGTATTGAATACTTCCCAAGTAGCTAAGTAGCTAAATAGCGCCGTTTGTTCACGTTTCATCAGCATCTGCAACTGCTGTCCAATGGCAAACTAAGCCACCTCAATACTGGTCAATCTCTCCTAGATACCCACTGCCTGCAGGTCGTGTGGTGGAACCTGTGCTGTTTTATAATCCAGCACAAACATAACTGGTTATGGAAGAACTTGAAACACCTTGGCTACCCCAGTATCTCCATTAAATGCATGCATTAACTCGTGAACAAGATGAGCAAGTTACTTACCTTTGGTACGCTCTTTCTTGGGCTACAACCACAGATTCATTACTCTTAGAACATCCCCAGGTTTCAAGCAGATGCCAGAGAGTGCTTAAGTAATGTTGTTGTGCTGCGATGGGTGGTGCCATATGGCTCAGCGTGACTCTGTACCATCCCAGTAGTGACAGAGCAGAGTTGCATCTGAGCTCCATCCCTGTGTGTTTCTGTCAGTTTCTTAAACATTTTCCTTTCCTTTTACGCCGTGAGATGCTGAGCACTGGAACAAATATTAACAGTGTCCCGAATTCGAACCTGGAGACTTATGATGATTGTCGGGAATCTACTCCACAGAACAGGGGTGTGGGAGGGCAGTGGGGAATCTGCAGATCGAGACAATATGCATCAGAAACAGCATTACCTAAGTAATTTGTTCTTCAGAAGGATACAGTCATGTAGTTCCTATAAATCTATATAGGACCTGCACGTTTTGACAACGTAAACTATGGGATTGGTATCCAGACTGATTACAGATACCCCAGGGGCGGCCTTAGGCATGTGCAAACTGTGCACCTGCACAGGGCCACCAAACCCTAGGGGCCACCACGCCAATATATATCCTTAATATAATAATCCTCTGAGGATGGATACATATTTGCGTGGCGGCCCCTGGCAGTGGTTTGGTGGCCTCCGGCTCTTTTCCCCTTCCAAACAACTTCCCCCCCCCCCCCCCCACCTCTTCATTGGCCTCCGCGCTCCGCCCCGCCCGGACCCCCTCTTCCGGGGCCCCCTGCCTACGCTCCCTGCCCAGGGCCCCCATGAGCCTAGAGCCGCCCCTGGATACCCTGACAGGATAGGTTAGTGTGTAGTCCTGCTAGCGCACAGTGCCTCTCTCTTTGCACTCCTCTTACCAAGTAGCGAATAGTCTCTGGCAGCTAACAAACATGACAACCCGGATCCCTCAGAATCGTGGAAACAGTACCGTACTTTTCGCTCAGTCACTCGTGCTCAGTTCGTCTCAGAAAAAAATGCAAAATAAACAGTGGGGATGTTTTCCAATAAGCATTTATTGAACCAGCATCATTCTAATGTAAAATAGGTGTGCTGAAACAACCATAAGACAGAAACAAATATAAATAATTGTAAGCACCAATAGAGCTAAAGGATGGTAGATTAGTAGCATAGTGCTAAAACAATGAATACTGGCAGGTATACAAATACATGACAATAAGAAGGCGTACTCCTAAGATGCAACCCCACCTAGATGTACCTACGTGTACCTAGCATGTATGTAGATGTATAGCCAAGAATCCCTCTAGTATATAGCCAACCCCATTACCTGAAGTGAGAGACTGTGGGACCCTGTCTTGGTCTCGAGATGGGCCCCCCGCAAGGGATGTCAGAAAACTGAGCTGGAGTGTCTGCGTTCAGGAACCTCAGTGTCTCACGTCAGAGTTTCAGCATGAAAGTCCTTTTTCTCCTCTTCCTGCCTCAGCAAAGATATGGGGGCAGATTTCCAAGCCCCTTGCGCTGCCAGTACGTCACATTTTGTGACGCACTGGCATCGCATTTCCCTGCCTTATATTTACAAGGACAGGAAAAGCCACCCGGCATGGCTTTTCCTGTCCTTGTAAACATGGCCCCTATTCACGCAGCACTTTGCTGGTTGTTACTGTGGGTGTTCCCACTCAACACACATGTAACTAGACACATTTCCAGATTTACGAGGAATCGTAAATCTGGAAATGCGTGTGAATGCTACGCTTCCCCAGGAGAGGCGTACGGAGGCCCAACAAGCATAAATTCATTAATTTCTCCTCATTTTTGTTTACTGTTTCTATGCGTGTTGCATTCTGCAGCACACATAGAAAGAGGAAATCAACTCTAATGATTGTTTTTGTTCAGGAAGGGTTCCCTTCCTGAACAAAAACAATCTCCCCACGACACAGGCATCCTTGCACCATGTTGCAAGGGTGCCTGAGTTGGTGGATGGCCGCAGTTTGTGCACCAGCGCAGGGGGAACCACATAGATGTAACATATTGTTGTAAATATGTCGCATCACTGTGCTTTCCAAAGTAATGCAGCACTGCACAGCAAAATGACTTACTGCAACGTGCTGCGTTAGTTTATTGCAAATCTGTCCCATGGTGTTTATATTCCCTAAGTGGTACCCTCAGGGGATCTACCTTGCTGTGTCATATTGGACTAGGATGAAGGAAGGCATGACCTTTATACATAGTTATTATGCAGGAGTGGCAGTCCTGCTGAGATTCCAAGAATCCTCATGCATAATGAATCAGGCTAGTTTTCGGAGTAAACCCCACACCATTTAAGCAGTACCGTAACTAGGTAAAAGGTCAGTACCAAGACCACTATGTGGTGTAATGGCAGGGGAAATATAGGTGAAAGGTTTAGTTACTACTTGAGACTATATCGGGGTACCTGTATGGAACATAACACCTACTCCTCATCGACTAGACAACATGCTAAAAAGACTAAATGTTACTTCTAAAATAAGTAAACAGCTAATATGTCCATAAAAATGCATAAAATGTACTCATCATCAGTCATACTTTATTTCTGTTGGACCCGGCCTCGTGGCGTGGTTCCCCCCGCAAATCAGCTCCCCCATCAGCTCAGCTCTGTACATAGGGACTCCCTAGCTCCCCTACCCATGTCCGACCCCATTGCCATTGTCCGTATCGGCCTGTTCCCGGCCACCCTGCCAGCCCGCACGCCCCAGACCCGCAAGGCCCCCTAGGCCCATCGGCAGCCATTTTCCCTTTCCCAGATCCCTGATGCCGTGAGCCTAACCTGACCCCTGCCCCAGCATAGCGTAGGCTCCAGACGCGCCAGCCCCCGTTGGGAGGGTGAGGGCTACCCTAGTGAGAGAAGGCGAGGAGTTTTGATGGCACCTCCGGCTTTCCCTGAGAGATCGGTTTTGCTCACACCTCTGGTCCCCCCACCTGAGGGCCAGTTTCGATGTCACCTCTGGCCTCCCCGAGCGCTGGCCCCAGACCTGCTGGGTGTCTGGGAATTCCCGGACGCATCTTCAAAGGGATCACAGATCCAACCGCCGGACCTCGCCCCCGGGCCACCCCCACAGCCTCGGACCCCCGCCTGCCAGGTCCGGACATCAAAGGGTCCCTGAACTATATCAAGCGTCGCCCCTGAACTAGCGGGCAGTTGTATCTAGGACAAGGAAGCCATGCTGATCTGATCGCGGCTGAACTGAACCTCGTGAACTCTTTGAGCCCTGCTGACGCCGTCGTGGCTCATTCTTGGAACTGAACTATCGGAGCCCTGCTGACCTCGTCGCGGCTCAAGCTTGAATCTTGAAGACATCTACGGAACTCTGAGCCCTGCTGACGTGGTTGCGGCTCCTCCTGAACCTCCTACAGAGCGAGCCCTGCTGACGCTGTTGTGGCTCAAGGAACATTCTAGTCCAGTTGGACTATCGAAGTCACCACCCCGAAGAGGCTATCCTCAAGTGAGTAGGATCACCAGCGCGTTACCATCTTCGGTATCCCCCCGGCTCGAGGATTGAGAGCTGTGCGCAGGGTACGCCACGTGCTGGGTTACGACCCTAAGACTGTCCCGCTACCCCCTTCCCTAAAAGACTTGAGAGTTTCTGCGATCCTCCGACCATTGTACATAAGTGTGATATTACTATCTTCGTGTTTATAAAGAAGTGCCTAACTTACACCTCGTTGTTGTGTCTGTTCGTAAGTGTGGTGTAGTCCTCGTGTGTACGATTCACTACTGGAGGTCTTCCCCAGCGAAGGTCTCTCATAAGGCTCAGCAGTATTGGTGGAAGAGGTAGGTCACGGAGGAGCTGGGTAGACATAACCCGACCTCTGAGGCCGACCCTTCTAACAATTTCGGTCAAAATAGACCATAAAGTGCATAAGTAATAAATATACAGACATTAAAAGATTAAAATGTTAAAACAATCCTCATAAATAGACAGACCAATTTATAGGTATACAATGTTAAAATGAATCTCTTGGTTCACAGAATAGTAGCTTCAGGAGGTCCGTATCTTGTTGCTTCACTGAGCCCCCGCCGGAGCCAACTGAACATATATTTGCCCCCTTGTTCATACCAAGTATACCAAGAGTCACTATACACATGGTTTTTTCAGCATCTTAATATCAATTGTAACAAAATAAGCTTTAAAATAATTGGAGAGAACAATTTTTAAAACGTGGGGGTTAAAGATAATAGCAGTACAACCAATTAGGTAGACTTCAAGAGCAACCTACGCACACACCACATCGAGATTAAAAATTGCGACACTGCATATACAGTTGGCAGGTGGGTATCATATTTCAGGGTCCTAAATGTGTCTTCACAATGCTCAGGCCCTATAATTCTACACAATTGAATGAGCCAGTGCTGCCTGGCTATTTTGTAACCTGGGCAAAAGAAAAAACATGTATGTATGACTCTTCCTCACAAGTGCAGGCAGGACACCCTAGAGGGTTGATGCTAGACCATTTGTTCGAAAATGTGCGCAAAGGAGGAATCCCATGTCTAAACTGGATGTATGGTTTCTTGGCGAGAGCTGGTTGGATGTCATCTAGGAAAGACTTGATTTTGTACTCCTACTTAATTCTCATGAAGTTAACTGTTAGGGCTCCTGTTGCCGAGCTTTCCTGTATTTTAGCAAGTTTGCCCACCCTATAACATCTTACCAATTCAGATCTTGAAATTGCAGGGCACATTTCCTCTGGGTTACTCCATAGACTTGATTTGCCCAACATGTTGCACACATCTTTGACATGAACAAACCAAGGTATTTTACCTACACCAGGGAGACGTAATACCTCCTTTAACTCCGACCGATAAATTGTCAATTCTGGAGTCACCCACGGACGACGCCAGAAGGTTAGAGGTCTAAGACCGATCTTGCCCTCAATTGGCCTAATTCCTAGGTCCAGACGTAAAGGAATGAGAGGTGGACGGGGGGAAGGCCTAACAATTGCCTTATGAAGTTGCTGTCTACCTTGTTCAAGTTCATAGAGAAGCAATGCTCCCAGAGTTCAGCACAATACATTGCGGCACCTCTTGTTTGTACCTTATAAATCTCTACTATATAAAATATACAAAAATTCCAGCATAAGCTGTAGAAGTATATTAAAATGTGTTTGTATATATGATCTGAGCAACTATGAGTGCCTGAAAGCCATGCTGCTCAGCAAGAGAAGCACAAAAAAGGTATTTTTTTGTTTTGAAATTCTAAGTTTGGTTGCTTTTGAAAAAGGAAAAAAAATCCCATCCCGCAATGAACCAAATGTTTATGTGTCCTGTGTGGGAGACGCAACATCACTGCTGCTTGCCGTCGACGGTCCCTGTAACACCTCACAGATCAGGTCAATCGAGCACAGATTATCGTTTTAAGTGCCCACAGCCAATGCTGGGGGACCCTGTACATATCCAAGGCCTGCATGCATGTAGAGGAGCCAGTGTCCGTTCCAACAGGAGCGGAAGCATCCTGTGGTGGCTGTAAGGAAGCAGACATCAACATGGGAATACGCTGAGGACACAGCAGTACATCGGCCTTTAACTGGTCCAGTAAAGCATCAACATCCGGAGGCACAACCAATGGAAGTGTGACAGAAATCCAACACGCATTCTTGTCTGCAGAACAGACAGCGGAAAACAGGCAAGATACAGTTGATACAGACTGGTCGGAACAATATCAACCAAGAAATGGTGAGTTCCCAATGTCAAGGTGTGGCCAGATGGAGTACCATGCGGTCACGTATCTGTACTCCAAGAGCGTTTTTTCCATCTCCTTGGTGACTGGAACATCCATTGCGTAGCAGAAAAATTACAATCAGTATTCCCACTATCAGTAGCAGGATTAGCGGGAGTCCTCCAAAAATGCTTCAGAATATGGAGTGTATAAAAGCTGGAATCACTCAGAAGACTGTTTGAAAGGTGCCTAACAGTCCAAAACATATGATCTTATTTAGGTGTACTATACCCTTCGTATCAGACATGTTAAGGATACGATGTACCATTTCTCTAAAATGGAAAGGGCAGTTAGTCTGTACAAGTGCCTGTATCTCAGCTGAGGACCTGGAGACTTTAAGATCAAAAGTCTCTTGGGAGGTTAAGGGCACAGTTTTCTGTAAAAGCATGGATTTCATTCGGCTCAGAGTATCAAACCGTAAAAAGGAAACATTCAATGAAAGCCATAATAGCGCCTCCCTGACTGTGTGGGTCTGTGGAACCAATACTTGCAGACAACAAGTAACCCTGTAGCTCACAGTGACCAGATATGTGGTGCCCGGAAGCATCCTAATACAACCTTGATCATACAGCATTAAGTAACTCCCATTCAAGAGCAATCTGAACACTGGATTAATCACGGCAGCCAGGGACCCTGTGAAATGACAGTATAAGTTTGCAACTGAACCGTTACAGGCCCCATGAAGAATTATGTACAAATCTAGGACCCTAGTGTAATTTTCCCGATTCATACCCATATATAGGTATAAATCACCAGATCCTTATATAGGCATAGAAATCATACCCTTATTTAGACTGAGCCTATGCAGCTCAAATACGACATGGCTACTTCCACTAAGTTCCGAGATTCCACCACGATTTCTTGGAAAAACCCGCCTTCAGCAGCTAGGGACTTTCCCTTGCCTGAATACTAATTTATCTAGGAAATCATGGAGTTTTCAAAGAACTGAGTCTTTGATGACATTATTATGTTCAACCTTACGTCAAACTCGGCACCTTCAGGGTATAAATATGCCTATATTTGCCCAGACAAACACACAGTGGTTTGGAGCAGTTCGACTATCTACTTGCCCGACGAGCCCTGCAGCAGCAAGTACCGAAGGAAGCCGCCCTCCAGCTGACACACTGAGAGACGCTGTCTTTTCTCCTGCTGAGAAATTCAGCTCCAGTGTTTCCAGGCTACCCTTGCAGGCTGCTTGGAAATCGAGTCCTGAGAGAGAGATACAAGACCTCCTTCATTCTAAAACCAAGGTATGGAACTGATTAGACCTTTAGAGAATTCTTGGAAAAGATTCTTGGCGAACGAATACTCAACTTAAGTTACATCTCACTTACTTCTTCCCTCGTACTAGACCTAGGTTAGGTACACCGGGCTAGGCGTATTTTAGAAGCACCAGTTGAGTACTTTTAGTCATTATTTATTAATGTATGTATCTTATGTTATTTTATATGGCTTAGAAACCATACCATGCTTTTACAGCATTATTTTATAATACTATTTATACTGTATGCATTATACTTTATAACCAGTATTTCGATTGTGGCAGTACATTTCTTATGTCTGAGAAAGAAGACTGTTCAATAAATACTTTTTATTGAAAATGCCTGTCTCTCTATTTTCTCAGCACCTCTGGTGAAACGAAGCATGCACCATTGACTGAGTAAAATAGCCATCTATTGTTACCGCGACTCTAGAGATTGATTTCTTATTCTTGGGAAACAAAGTTGTCATGTTTATACGGTTGTCAGAAACTAATCCCTCTTGTGAATTCGAGAAAGTTTCTAGTGACCACTGAGCTAGCTGGCTTACAGAATTAAGTCTAATATATGCAATAGAGACTAGTCGACCTCAGTCCTACGTCTAAACTATAGTATATGTTATTCCAATGCACAGAGCCTGTTGGGAATATAGGAACTACACTACATGGCGCTCAACGTTTGGTAAGGCGATAATTTAACGCTGGATACTAGAGTAACTCAGTCGTGCTTTTCACACAGACCCCTTTTTCCGTAAAAACTCCAATAGACGCCTGGAGTGGGTAAAAGGATAAATATCCACCAAAACTGAGTAGGACAAAAATTCCTATGTATTTATTTTTGGTTTATTCAACGTTGAAGGATACAGTGTTCCAAAATAGTGTGCACCTAATCTTTGTTTCCTTGAAACTTGTTCTGCAAACAAAATGCTGAATAGTGATGACGGATTAGCTAGAGCTGCAGCTCAAGCAGTTTTAGACAGAAATCTCATACGAAGTGCTATCAATTGGGAATTTATGGCATCCCTTCGGGCACACTAATATAGGGGTAACTATCCTCCGTTTTTTGATGGGAAAGAAAATGTGAACGCTTGTTATTCTTGAAGAAAAAGGTTTAGTTTATTCATTTCCATTGATGTATGTTTCTCCACATAATCAATAACGTTTTTGAATTTTCAACTTTTACATTCTCCAGCTCCAATGCATTTCGTGTTAATACCCTTCTTCTGGGAGAATCTATAAAAAACGACATGTATGGCATACGTAACATATCTGTATCAAATTCACAAAAATCATAAAAATTCTAATGGTTAATGGCATGCTTGAAATGTGTGTAGGTGAATAGGTGAATTCTATTAAACTAAGATGGTGATCGGCTAGCGGTGAGGGCGTGCTGGTGGGTGACTAAAACAAGGCTAAATATGTGGTTCTTCGAAGTGGTGAATTGTAAGTGACTACATGCCACTGGCTAGTAAATCATGCGTTGGTGTCGAAAATATAAGTAGCGTGAGTTTATGCTATTGTTTAAGAGATGCTTTTTTCATGAAATGGCATGGTATCGCTTTAAAGACCTATCAGAAAACGCCTGGTCGGCTTTCGTTATGTAGTGCAATGTTCTTACTCGTCGCCGTAGTGCTGAGGGAAATAAAGTTAAATGGGACTTACGTGAGAAAGCATCACGTGTAGTGCTCTTCTGTTTAACAGCTGGGTTGGCGACTGTGAATGCTCGGTGATCACGTTAGTGTAAATGAATCTTTCAGGTCAACTGTGAAAGTGAAAGGTTGTGTCGGTCACGTGACCACGAGAACGTAACTATAGACATAGGACTGTGCAAAACCTTACAGCCCCGGAGACCAAGGATGTGGTGTGTTATATGAGGAACTCATGTAAACGTCTGAAATTATGTTATGAAAAACTTAAATTATGTATGAGTCAACTATACATACAAACATTAAACATTGCAAGTATGAAAAAATGAAGAAATTAAGGAAGAATAATAACTGCAGTAAGGAGCCATGTCCAGAACTACAAATCCCATCACGTAGGTTATGATTCCATGGTGTAATTACAGGTAACATGAATATTCAATGCGTTCGTTTAGTCCAAACGGTTTCAGGGAATTAAGTCTATAGATCCAGTGGTTCTCTCTTTGGAGCAAATGTTTGTTATTGTCTCTTCCTTCAACTTTTTTAATGATTTCAAGTATCATGAACTTAAGTTGGGAAACGTTGTGGTTCATTTCATTGAAATGGTTAGCTACAGATGATTTTACGTTCTTGGTTCTGATATTTGACTTGTGCTCATTTAGGCGTACTTTGATTTTGCGCTCTGTCTTACCAATGTAAGTTTTTCCACACGGACTTTTCAACATATATATAACGTTATTAGTGTCACAGGTGGCTGTGACATTTATCGCTATGTTATGTCCTCTCATCGGGTGTGTTACTTTGTTACCCAAAATTATATTATTGCAATTATTGCAATTATTGCAATTGTTGCAAGGTCTGGTCCCACGTGACTCTGTCTGGATGTTTTCTGGTTGTTTGAGAATTTCTCCCAGGTTTTTTCCCCTGGTGTATGCAAACAGTGGTGGTGATTTGAACATGTCTTTAAAATCCATTTCCAACTGTAACATGGGCCAATGTTTTAATACTATGTTACGGTAAGAAGTGCTCACATTAGAAAATTTGGAGACTATGACCATCCTGTCACCTTGGGATGTTGTTCTCGTTTTCTGCAATAAATCTGAACGGTTCAATTCTTTGACCTGCTTTTTGTCTGTCTCCAAGATTTGGTTAGGATATCCTCTTTCCTGAAATCTGTTCCTCATTTCCTCTATGCGAATTTCTGCCAGATTAGAATCAGAGGTAATCCGTTTGACCCTTGTCATTTGAGACTTGGGTAGGTGTTTTTTGAGTGATGCCTGATGAAAGCTCGTATAATGTAAAACATTATTGCGATCTGTGAGTTTTCGGTAAATATCTGTGATAATACAGTTGTTCTTTAATGTAATCTTAACATCCAAAAACGTTATAGATTCTGCGTCTATTGTCCATGTGAGCTTGATTCTTTGATCAATGGTATTTAATGTAATCAGAGCCTGTTCCAGGTTCTCTCTGGTGTCTTTCCAAAGGAAAAATAATCGTCAATGAAACGAACGTACATTTTGATGTTCTTACTCCAATTTGTGTTGGACCATATGTTTTTATTCTCAAATTCACCCATGTAAATGTTCGCGTAGACTGGAGCTGCGCAATTTCCCATACTTGTGCCTACCAACTGTAAATACCAGTCCTCTTGATGTTTAAAATAAATTTGGTACAGGGTAAACATTACAAGTTCCATTAAGAATACCTTCATGGGCTGATTTAAGTCCAGTTTAAGGATGGCCTGTTCCATGGCCTCAATTCCTCCTGAGTGTGGGATCGAGGTGTATAGCGCGCTGACATCAGCGATGCACATCCATAGGTGTTCGTTAGGGTCTATTTTTACATTTTGTAATTTACATAGGAAGTCTGTAGTATCACAAATGTAGCTTGCTAGAGATTGGACTGTGGGTTGTAGTTGGCGATCTAAATTTTGTCCCACTGGTTCGTGGATGCTTCCACAGGTCGATACTATTGGACGTATCTGCGGATCAATAGTGTTCATATGAATTTTAGGTACCGCGTATATAATGGACTTTTTGGATTGGATTTCAGAAGAAAATTCCTGGTTTTCTGATTTATAGTTCCCTCTGTGTGGGCTTTATCCACAATGTTTTTAGTTCTGTGGCGAATTGTACGGTCGGGTTTCCTGGAAGTTTCATATAAGTGGTTGCATACGATATATGTTCGTTTAATTTCTGTTGATACATTCTAGAATTCATAACGACCAGAGCGCCGCCTTTGTCTGCTTTCATGCAAGTTATCTCTTTGTTGTTGGCGATGGTTCTTAGCCTATCAAGGTCCTTTTGGGTGATATTCTTGTGTGAGATTTTTTTGTAATTGATTGATGCCAGGTCTTGTTTGATGAACTGTTCAAACAAGTCAATGGTTTTATGGCTCACAGGAGCCTGAAAGGTACTTGAGGTTTTTAACCCCATTAAGGGCTCGGGTTCCTTGTCCCCTTGGGGGGTTGCTATGTTCCCAAAGAAATTACGCAGTCTTAATTTCCTGGTGAGTTTGAAAGTGCTGACTTCTAACTCTAACAAGTCTGATTTGGTCGCTGGCACAAACGATGTTCCTTTTTCTAACAACTTTATTTCTTGATTGGTAAAGGTATAATCAGAAATGTTGATCACTAGTTGTTTTGTTGTTTTTTGTTGATCTTTTTGGGTTGAGTCACGCTTCTTGTTTGCGGTGCTTCTTTTTGTTTTGCCCCTCCTGAGTTGTCTAATGTTCTGGTCTGTTCTGAAAAAGAATTATTCGTTGGGCCTGTTGAAGTGCTAGATGTTTGTTGTTGTGTTGTTTCAGTTGGTCGTGGTCCCTGACGATGACCACTTTGTTGTCCCGTTCTCCGTGGGCATTCTACTGTGTCACTATCTGAAGCCGATGTATCTCCGCCTAGGTGTACACTTCTCCCAGTTTATAATCTAGCGTGTCACGCCGAAATTTTCAGATTTTGCGTTCATTTATGTCATTGCTATGTTTATCAAGTTGTTGATTGATGTCTGCTATTAATGTATCCCATTGATCTGAGGACATGTTCTTTGTTAATTCCTCCGTTGTTTCCGTTATTTCTTTTTCTATTTCAATCAGAATGTTAGATAGCTCCTCTATAATCAAAAGAATGAGATCGAGGCCACATTTACTAAGAAAAGCGTACCACATTTGGCGGACTGCGACACTTGGGGTACAGTCTTTGCTTCAAACTACACAAAAACACATGGTGTTCCATCTATGGCAGTAATACCAGACGTCCTGAGACGTCCTGAGACAGATTCAAAATGAATACAGACCAGAACCTGCCCTAAATCTTGGTATGAAATTACTGAAAGATTTCAAACAGGTCTCGGCTATATTATTAGCCAACATTAAAGGTGAAGTAGCATCTGTGGCAATCCACCAAAAACTAAAAGAAACAGATATTACTGAGTAACCGTATGAGCTTGCCAGAATTATTGGGAAATCCTATGAAGAACTAGGTAGAGATATTTTGGGTGGGAAACCATTAAAACCCCAACTAACAGAAAATCCTGAAAAAGTTGTTATTAAAAATAATCTCACCACTCCTAAAAAGAAGTGGGAAAATACTAAACAGACATTTCCGAAAGAGAAGCATTCTCAATCCAGAGGAAGATCTGCCCAACGGGGAGGTTGGTCTCCTGAGCGGGAGCCCCCTGAAAAGAGGTATAACCTCAGGAATAGGGATACTTGGAGAAAGCCTGATAGATATCAAGATACTGATGCACGTTCCTCTCGTACCTTTCAGACTTTCTCGCAGAAATCCGAAAGAAGAGGCCAATCAGAACAAAAAGAAGAGAGAAACCGCAGAACTTGGGGGGCAAGATGGAATCTCAGTGAGTTTTCGCTCGGCCGCTCACGCTGGAAGCGTTGCGCTCGGCCAGCCGCCCTGCGTAGACCTGACAGAGGCCAGAGCGATGCGGAGACAGATCCTGACCCGGCGAGGCCAGACGCGCGCTCACACTTCAAAGCTCCCCATCCGAGGGGGGGCACGCTGACAAAACGGATTACGATATCCGAGAAGCTGGTGACTTAGCGCTGTGTTGGAGGTGCTACTTTTCCTGATTATAGCAACTGCTGGCTCACAGGCTCGATCGATCCTGAGATTGATTTTGACAGCATGCATCTTTCTTGCCTTCAATGACCCCGCCGAACACTCGGCTGAAAGTGAACTTTACAGCAGCCCGATCCTGCAGAGCTATCGTCGTAGCAGCATGAGTGCCAGAAGAGCGCAGAGAGGCTCCAAAATGAGGAATCCGGTTACATCCGAAGACTTGCAAAACTCCAGGGATGGGGTGATAGCAGCTGTCAGCGCTGCTACCTCAGGAGAAGCTTCAGGAGGCACAGCCAGCCACAGACCGGAGGTTAGTGTTGGGGCTAAACTACAGGGGAAATTGGTGACTAAGTCTGGGGGGGATGGGGGCTAAAGACATAAAAAACTCTGATATAGCTTACCCCCCCCTGCCAAGATATTTCTGGGCTTAAAAAAGACTGGCAATAACCCCACTGTAATCACCAAACCCCACGCTACCGCTCAACCAGAGGGGGTCAGGACAAAAGAGAGCTCCAAGGGAGAATCTATACCCGAGTCAGAAGAGGCTGCAGGGGGCACTTTGGCTCCAGTCCAGACCATAGTGGTGCCTAAAAACACAGACACCTCTTCCCTAACAGATCAATCCTCCAGCGACCACTCTGTATTTCATGCACGGGGCATCGGAGACAAGCACCCCCTCAGCGAACAATCACCCCACGCTCCTAGCCCAGTGATGGCTAACGACTTAAAATCTAAGGGGGTTGACAAGGTCATTCAAAACCTGGTGGTGCCCTCTAATTTTCAAACCCCCTGGACACCTGAAGCAGGCCTAGAGCACTTTTACTCCGTCTCAGACGGCACCCCTCCCGTGAAACGAGGATGGGTCCGAAGGGGCTAGTGAAGGAGACAGCGAGTTCTCGCACAAGGACACTGAAGACCTAAAAAGCCTAGTAGCAGGAGCAAGCGGCGCAGCCAGCTCAAATGGGATTATTCTGATTCCCAAGTGTCATATCCAGCTGAGGAGGATGATCGCAACTCAACTCAGTGGAGGAGCTCCTAAAACTTGCTGGCTGAGCCACCTGAACCCTCACTGGCCTCCATACTAGCCTCAATAAAGGAGTTTCACGAAGAAGTTAGGTCCGATAACCGTGCAGCGAAAAACGCTGCCAAAAAGCTGCAAGGTGGCCTAAGGCACCTGAACAAAACCTGTTCTGACATTAATGATCGTGTCACAATGGTGGAGGCACGAACAGAACACCTAGAGACAGAAAGTCTAGCCACCAAGCAACTTGGAGAGTCTAACACAGCCTGCATGGCTGACCTAATGACAAAGGTGGAGGACGAGGAAAAAAGCCAGCGTCAAAACAATTTGCGCTTACTGGGTATTCCTGAAGGGAAGTAGAGGGACGACCCAAGGCGCTTCATCGTCAAACTGCTTCAGGAGTCCTTCCCTGATGAGACTGGTTGGGACTGGGACCACGAGGTGCAGAGGGCTCATCGCTTTCTCTTTCATCTAAAGCGACAACACAATTCTGGAGGACACCCAAGAGTGTTGTTGGTATACTTCGGAAATGTTCTCCTTAGGGAAATGATCTACGATAAAGCCCGTTTCAACTCTAAAAAAGGCGCCAACGGAATAACTTTCTTCGCTAAGCCAGACTTTTGCCACCAGACAGTGGAGCGCAGATGGCGCCTAAGACAATTAATCTTACCTTTTCAACAGCAAGGAGCAGATGTGTACCTCATGAATCCCGCCAGGCTCAAAGTCATCCACAATGGAACCACCAAAATTTTCTTATCCGAAATAAAAGCCGGGGAATATCTGACCGAGCTGAAGTCCAAAGGCAGCAATTGATGAACTAAGTTATGATTGACAATACCCGTTCTTCACATGCTGCTTTGTTTTTCTATCTCCTTTACCGCCTTCTCTCCCCGCTAGTTCTCTATCCTTCTCTTTGCTGCATTACTTAGCCTACATACACACAGTAAATTGCGGGGAGTGGATTATTTTTTCTTTTTTTTTTCTTTCTTTCCACTACTGGCTATTTAGAGCAAGAATCTAATCCGGGCCTCTGTTTTGTTTTTGTTTATTTATTCCGGCGTGGCTGACGGCTGGGGCTCATGCAGATTGCCATCATTCAGGGCTGGCTTACCTGATTGCTCAAAAAGGGGGGGGCAGGGGAGGGGCACAATCTTTTTTTTTTATTGGGAAAATGGGCTCAGGAATTTGTTGCAATGTTTTCTTTAAATCAGTATTTATACATGCTAACTGAATGTACTCCCTTTTTTTCTCTTTGGCACGGAAGGTTACTACAAACCCTTTTTTATGGCTAACTCTGACACCTTAAGAATTGTTTGTGTGAACATTTGTGGACCTAATGATCGCTCCAAATGACAAAAAGTATCTCAAGGTCTTAGATCTTTGAGGGGCGACATCTATTGCTTGCAGGAGACACACATTGAAGGCTCACAGAAACAACTGCTGGACTCTTTAGGGTTCAAAGCCCTGGGAGCAACTACCCAAAGCTCTAAAACCAGAGGGGTGGGCATCCTGGCAGAAAAAATACTCCCTCTTAACACTCCCCGGGTTAAAGCAGATCCTCTAGGTAGATGGGTTATAACCGAATGCCTTCTTCCTGGCAGTCCTCCCTTTACATTATGCTCAATCTATGGCAGCAATACCGACGATCCTGGAGTTACCAACTTTGTATCAGGGGAACTAGCCCACTGGTGCACTCCCATAATTCTTTGTGGCGACCTCAACTTACATCTGCCCAGTAACTGGGCAACTGATAATAGCTGGAGGTATACTGGCAGAAAGCCACTGGTTTTTCAGGCCCTGACTAATTTGGCTTAGACACATGGCTTGAAAGAAGTGTGGGCATGCTTAAATCCTTCACTCCCCTGTTACACCTTTTTCTCCACCCCTCACCGCACCCATGTCAGGTTAGACTACTTTTTTATCTCTTCCGCTCTCATTAGTAACAGTACTATTGAGACTGCCCCGCGCTTTTTGTCTGACCACAATCCTCTTAATCTTAACATCAAGGGGCTGGGAAACCCGAGAACGCTTTCCTCCTGGAGCTTTGAGAAAGCTTCACTCCAGAACTTAGCATATCAAACACACATGCGGGGATGGATACATCTATATTCAGCGGGGCTGCACCCCCATCATCCTGGTCGAATGCCAGGATAGCAATCTTTCCTAAAAAAGATAAATCCCTGCTGGACATGAGCTCATACAGGCCAATAACACTCATTAATTGTGACTCCAAGATTTTCTCTAAAATACTGGCAAACCAAATTTCCTCTGTAGTGGAATCCCTTGTTTCAGAATGGCAGCATGGGGTTATCCCGAAAAAGGGCACAACAGAGCACGTCAGGAGAGCCATCACTCTATTTGACGCCGCACAGGTTGCAGGGGATCCCATGTCTTTAATATTGCTGGACGCCGAAAAGGCCTTTGACCGGGTTTCCTGGAGATATCTGTGGGCGGTCATGAAGAGGATGGGTTTTGGGTCAAAACTGATACGAGCTGTACAAACACTCTATCTAAAACCCTCCGCTTGTGTCTCGATAAATGGGCAATCAACCTAACATCACTTTGTATTACTGGGCCGCTGTCATGCAATATAGCTCTGAGCTAATCAAAGAACTACCCGATACCTATTCTACAGTACTGCCCTCTCCCTTTCAAATGTTGGTTGGGGAGAACACCTTGGGATGTCTACTACGAGAAACTACCTTTCGATATTTCAAACGGGCTAGATTCAAGACTTTGCTTAGCTCATTTAAGGTCTTCCGAAGCAGCCGTAGAAGTTTTGTATAGGCAGGTATGATCATTATTCTCCCATTTTAAATAACATTAACCTCCCCGATATCTTTGGAAAGGCCTACTTCTCTGATTGGTATAGGGCAGGTATTAGAAAGTTAGGAGACTTAACCACCAGCGAGGGAGTAATTCTCTTTTCTGACCTCTTAGCCAAATTCAGCCTCAAGAGAGAGGATGCTTTTAAATATCTGTCTATCCACGATTTCCTCTCTAGAAAAGTCTGGGGTGCCTCAGGATTCACGGAGGTGGAATTCATTAATGTTTTGCGGAAACCACTGACTCCTTGAATTGGCCTTCTATATACTATTATAAATAGACAGACGCCGGATGATCTACAATCTATCGCAAACAAATGGCACGGCAAACTTGATACATCTGGAAATGTGTTCTTTAATTCACTCACTCTGTCACAAAACATCTTACTCTCAGCAAAACTATAAGCTCAGCACTTTAAAACAATTTTTTTCTTGTATATCACTCCCAACAAAATTGCAAAATGGGGGACTGGGCAAGGCACTCTCTGTCCTAGATGCGCCGAATTTGGGGCCGACTCTGTGCATATCTTTGCTTCTTGCTCAAAGCTCACACCCACTCTGAACCGAATAAAGGAGTTTTTAAGAGAAGTTTCCTCTCAGCCGATAACCTTGAACCCCACCATTATCATGCTTGGAACGCAAGCAGAAACACCACACTTGAAAAGGGAGGGCATAATGTTCATAGCAATGGCCGTTTGGAGAATCTGTGTTGCTACAGCCTGGCTAGACCCAGAGCCTCCCTCTTATTCTCAATGGCTTGCTAGGTACGTAGCAAAATACCATCTTGAAAAAGCTGTTAACTCTAAAAAGGGACACAGGGACCGAAAGAAGGGCTTGGAGGTCTGGGGCAAACTTACTGATTGGCTTACTCCATCGGAGTAGAATGTGTATTGTTGTTTTTGCTCGCTCAATGCCTGTTGATTGAGCAGGGTCCATTTCCCTGTAATTGCCATATATAGGAATGTACATTCACTCTGTTATTCCATATATATATTTTTTCTCACTTCTTTGATTTTTCTTACTTATTGCTCATTTGTGCCCTTTTTTCCAATTTCACAATGTATTTTTTCTGCTGTGGGAGAAGGGGGAGGGGGGCTCATCTTTGGATTTGTGAAGTGAATTTTCATCCGTACGAATTTTGCAATAAAAAAAAACAGAACAAAAAGCAGAACGCGTAAAGTCCAAAGATGAACAGCACGTTCCAAAAAATAAGAAAACTCAATTCACCAAGAAGAAGGTAGCAAGCATAAAAATCAAAAATGCTGAAGATCATGAGGACACAACTCAAGAATGGGGAGTGGGCCCAGACAATGCTAGACAGCGCAGCAGAAGTGATCATAGCTCGCAAGATCCTGAAGGATCATCTGGAGACAATGGACTTGAATGAATCCATCCAAGTTGAAACTGCTGACACCAGGGTTAGTGTACCACACAAGTTATATGATATAACACCCCGGATAGAGGGGAACATTCCTAGAAAAATAAAAGCACTCTTTTCGGAGAAGCTATCAAAGGGTTATGCCATTCTTCTAGCTGTACAAGACTGGCCACCTGAATTTGTCAGGGAGTGCCCACATGGCAAAGAGATAATTATGCCAGCCTTCTCAAATCACATTCCAATTCATATAAAATACACATATGCCAGAAAATGGGCAGTAGCTCAGGCTCCAGCATTATATAAAAATCACGTAGGATGGGATGAGGATTCTCCTCACCATAAAATCCAGTTAAAAAATCAACCCACTGCACAAAGGCAGTATCCAGTTAAGCAAGAAGCTAAAAAACAGGTCAGGGAGATTTTAAATCAACTTGAATACCAAGGGGTGATTGAAACATGCACCTCATCAATGAACAATCCTTTGTTTCCTGTCTCCAAACCAGACAATTCATATTGTCGAGTTTTGGGCTACAGACACTAAAACTCTTGTTGCAAAACATTTGCAGTCCAAAATGCACACAGTGCAGCATTGATCAATAACATCGTGCGGAAAAAATATAAAACCACATTAGATATTTCAAATGGGTTTTTCTGTCAAAACATTGCACCTGAGAGCAGGCATTTGACCGCTTTCTCAATAATGGGGCACAACGACAATTTTACCGTCTCCCCCAGTTCAAGAATAGTCCAGGGTTATTTTCAGCCAGAGTAACAGAGTTACTACAAACGTATGATGATGAGGCATTATCTTATGTCGATGACATCTATCTTACAGACGATGATTTGGACGTGCACTTGAAAAGAGTGAACACCAAACTGTGTAACAATTTGAACTTTTTCCAAAGTAGAAACTTTTGGCACAGAGTAATCTGCTTAAAGTAGAACTATTCTTGGAGAACAAGATTTCTTTTGAAAAACTTCCTAAATGACAATATTTGGCCTTGTCCTAAAAGCGAAACATGTATTATATATTAAGGTATGGGATGGTCTCGACTTTTTTTCTGTACCTTAAGAGACATTTCATGAATGTAAATCCGTATTTCATAAAGGTTAGGATATATGCACTCATAATTTGCTTCATGTCTGTTGAGACTTGTTTTTCATACAGTCCATGCTCATTTCATGTGATCCATCCTTTTCAAATGCAATTTGTATTTTGGATGGGATTGTAAACACTAGCATTAGATATGTTCAGTACTTATACATTTAGTTTTATTGAACTTAATATCGTGGAATGGGTGTTATGTACGGATCTAGGACCCTAGTGTAATTTTCCCGATTAATGCCCATATGTAGGTATAAATCACCCGATCCTTATATAGGGATACAAATCATACCCTTATTTAGACTGAGCCTATGCAGCCCAAATACGGCATGGCTACTTCCACTAAGTTCCGAGAATCCACAACGATTTCTTGGAAAAATCCGCCTTCAGCAGCTAGGGACTTCCCCTTGCCTGAATACTAATTTATCTAGGAAATCATGGAGTTTTCAAAGAACTGAGTCTTTGATGACATTATTATGTTCAACTTTATGTCAAACTCGGCACCATCAAGGTATAAATATGCCTACATTTGCCGAGACAAACACATGGTGGTTTGGAGCAGTTCGACTATCTACTTGCCCTACGCGCCCTGCAGCAGCAAGTACCGAAGGAAGCCGACCTTCCAGCTGACGCACTGAGAAACGCTGTCTTTTCTCCTGCCGAGAAATCCAGCTCCAATGTTTCCAGGCTACCCTTGCGGGTTGCTGGAAATCGAGTCCTGAGAGAGAGATACAAGGTCTCCTTCATTCTAAAACCAAGGTACGGAGCTGATTAGACCCTTAGAGAATTCTTGGAAAAGATTCTTGGCAAAAGAATACTAAACTTAAGTTACACCTCACTTACTTCTTCCCTCGTACTAGACCTAGGTTAGGTACACCGGGGTAGGCGTATTTTAGAAGCACCAGTGAGTACTTTTAGTCATTATTTATTAATGTATGTATCTTATGTTATTTTATATGGCTTAGAAACCATACCATGCTTGTACAGTATTATTTTATAATACTATTTATACTGTACGCATTATACTTTATAACCAGTATTTCGATTGTGGCAGTACATTTCTTATGTCTGAGAAAGAAGACTGTTCAATAAATACTTTTTATTGAAAACGCCTGTCTCTCTATTTTCTCAGCACCTCTGGTGAAACGAAGCATGCACGATTGACTGAGTAAAATAGCCATCTATTATTTCCCCGACTCTAGAGATTGATTTATTATTCTTGGGAAACAAAGTTGTCATGTTTATGCGGTTGTCAGAAACTAAGCCCTTCTTGTGAATTCAAGAAAGTTTCTAGTGACCTCTGAGCTAGCTGGCACTCACAATTAAGTCAAATATATGCAATAGAGACCTAGTCGACCTCAGTCCTACGTCTAAACTATAGTATATGTTATTCCAATGCGCTGAGCCTATTTGGAATATAGGAACTACACTACAGAATGATATCCTGGCAGATGAGAGATCCACTTAAAGACTTCTTGCAGTCTGTACCGCTTAGACACACTTCCATGTCCCCACTCCTGCATCGAAATCTATACAGAAATTCCCACAATTCCTTGATGAATGCCTTACCCATTTCCTCATATCTGCCTGCCTGTTGTTATGCAAGGCAATACTGAAACTGGAAAGTTGTGACCGGTAACGTTATGTGCCCATGAATTAACCATTCTGTGGATGTGACTCTGCCACAATGAAAGGTAATTGGTCCAGTTGTTCAGTACGAAGCATTGTATATTTTACTCCTCTTTGTACCATTGTTATCTGGTTTTTTAAGACTTAGTGAATGCTGCGGAGAGCAGAGACGCAAAACTATTTTGGCAGGTAGTTAACTTACCGTTCCTTAACAACAAAGTGGTAGCTAGGATGGAGATAGCCATCCATGAAAAATCGTGGGTGGAATTTTTTTCGAATGTATACTGCAATACCCAAGAGGAACCTCAATTAGTGAGTAACCATTGTCCCATCCCAATTGAGTTTAACCTAGATGAGGTACTAATGGCTATAAACTCTACCCAGAATAATAGGGCCCCGGGACCAGATAGGATCCCTAGTGATCTTTATAAGATGAATACTGACCTATGGGCACCAGTTTGTTGCGGGTTTTGGGTGCTTGTTGTTCAAAAGGTTTTATTAAAACATGGGCAGAATCAGTAATAATCCCAATATATAAAAAGGGTGATAGGGAAAGCCCATCAAAGTACAGACCTATATCTCTCCTGGATTCATTAATGAAAATTGCAGGGAGAGTGGTCTTGACTAAACTACAGTTATGGGCAGAGGAAAATGAAATTTTACCACCCGTACAATATGGGTTTCGGGCAGGGATGGGTACAGTCGAACAGGTTTTAAATTTTGTATTGTTACAAGGGAAGTACACCAGAGCAAAAGAGGGTCGTCTTTACGCAATTTTCGTCGATCTCTCCTCTGCGTTTGATTGCGTAATACATAATAAGTTCTGGGAAACACTAGAGGAGATGAACGTGGACCCAGCCATTGTTCTCTTTTTGAGACAACTATATTCAAATGCTACCGCCAAAGTAAGGTATGGTCTGGGGGGGGGAATGTACCGGGTCTTTCCGCATACAGAAGGGGGTGAGACAAGGCTGTGTGCTGGCCCCATTACTTTTCTCACTATACACCAACAGTTTAGAGAAGGAATTGGGAGCCAGTAATATTGATTCACCGAAGTTTGGAAGTAGGCAGATTTTCTCCCTTTTGTATGCGGACACCCGTGTTAATGGCTAGAACGAAGGTTGGTGCCCAAAAGGCCCTATCCAAATATGTAGATTACATGGAGGCAAGGGGCCTTAAACTCAACGCCAAGAAGTCCTTCGTGATGTGCTGTGGTAAAGGTGGAGCCAGATGTAACCAACTTAATGTAGCAGGACTCCAAGTACAAGCTACTAAAACATTTCCATACCTAGGGGTCACAATCGAGGCATCCGGGGCTTGGGGCCCAGAGGTGAAAAATAGGACTCTAGCCTTTAAACGATCGATTGCGGCCGTAAAGCATTTTGCAAGCAAATTGGGCAAAAAACAACCTGAAATCATGCTCAACATATACGTGGCAAATGCAGAAGTATCACCCTGTATGGAGCAGGGATATGGGAGTATCAGGATGTAACATCATTCCAAATTGCAGAAAATAACTTCTTAAGATACCTTCTGGCCCTCCCGAAGAGCATATCGGTCTACAATTGCCACGCGGAATTAGGCATGGACCATTTGACAGACCTGATCAGAATCCAGCCAATTCTGCTCTGGGGTAGAGTATGGGCGACACCAGAATTAGGCCTAAATCAAGGAATAATCAGTGACGTTATGGCCCTTGACAACGCAAAACGTATCAAATGGCTTGAGTACGTTAGGAGAGTCCTAACGGACATTGACAGGCCAGAATGGTACAACAACCCCAAATTAATTGGGGAAATCCCAAAGAAAGTATTGAGAAAACTATGCATGGAGCACTTTAACATACTAAGGTTGGGAGTGAAGTCAGCAAAAAATCTGTGCCCGATCACCAGCTGTTGTTGACTACCCACAAAATACAACCATATCTAAACCTTGTGACTTTGGGGTTCAAACGTTTTGTCCTGACCAGATTTAGGTTTAATATTTTTCACCACTTAGTCTCATTCCCAGCTAAAAACGACTGGAACAGAACTCTGGCTGCCTGCCCATGTGACAACGTATCCTCCCAGACCACCTTCCATCTGGTTTTGTTCTGCAACTTGTATAACAAAGAACGCTCCAGATGGATAAAACAATACCTGAGAGGTGGGGCCTGGCGGCAGTGTAGGCCAGCGTATTTGAACTTGAAACCCTTTATGCATAATGACTATGACAATGTTTTTAAAAAGTGTTTTAAAACGACGGAATTCATTATGAACTACTAACTATTCGATTGAATCACTGTAACTGCTTTAATACTCTTTTAATCTAAATGTTATGTATGCTTGTATAGATATATTTTTTGTATGAATTGCTTTTATGATTTTTAATATGTGAAAATCGAATAAAGCGTTGAAAAGAAAAAAAAAAGAAAAAAAGATTTTTAGGTAGATTGTATGCAGAGAACAGGAACGTACTATTGATAAATTGCCAAGACACGTTACCAGAGCGCAATGATTATAGCGTCCAGCTTAACAACACAATAGAACGTAACTGTGACTGTCCGTGTTCCATTATATCTATAGCAGAAGATACACTGTTGCCCAGGGAATACATTCTGGATGTTAAAGTGGTGATACCATTGTCAACCACAGGCAAAGCCTTTTCTAAGTTAGTTCTGTCAATTTCACAAAGTCTCTCTGCAGCTTCACGTTGAGAGATTTTCCAAATTTCATTATAAACAGCGAATAAGAAGCGTTTCTGACATGGCTTCTGGGGAACCAGCAAAAAGTCCCTTAAATCCATGTCTTCTGACAGAAAGGATGAGTGTTGTTTCACCTGGGACAGTGTGGAGGTTTTTAGCCAATCGATGCATAACTTCCCAACACTGTATGATGTCACCTCCTCTGGATGTTCTCGTTGTAAATAGTGTTGGTCCGGCCTATGGATACTAAACCCTTTGGTGGTACCCCTGAATCTTGTTTGACATCTATTTGTATCTGTAGGCCAAACTAACCATCACTTCCAATTGGGATCTGATGAATTATATGAAACTGTATGTATGATGCCATCTAGTGTATCCTCCAAGAAAAAAGAGTGTGTCCAGAAGGACTAGTTTGCACACTGTAAAGAGAATACCCTAGGCAATCAATTCTAGCTTCTTATTCCTTTATTTAGTTAATTTTAACTTATTTAGATTAGCGAAGCAAATAAATATTTTTTTCTTGTCTTAGAAAAGAAACCTTCCTTTTACAGAACACCACATTTACAAAAACACATTTATACACAATGTTATATTCCACTTAAAAACGAAAAAAATTCAAAGACAGAAATGACAAGTGAAACAAACGTAGACAATTGTGTGAAATAACATTAAAATTGAAAGCACAACACCAGTCCTAATTTTTACATAAGGCACGAAGCGGACGTTAGATTTTTAACTAGACGTTGTTAATTGTCCTGCCTAGGCCAAGAGACCCGGGGTTATGTCTTCAAAACAATGTTGCCTACACAAGAGGAAAAAATGATTGCTACATTCCTTAAGGCACAATATATACACAATCTCCGAGCTCACAAGAGCCAACGTGTTTCGAATCCACACACTTCACGGATTCTCCTCTGGTCATGGACAAGGTTGATATCTATAATAAACAGCAAAACCATAAATGAATATTTTATATTTCCTAAACTGCAACTCAAAGAATATTTACAACAGAATCTGCATTTAATTGAGTACCTTGAAAGCTCCGTGATGTGCGTCTGCCCTGTGTGTAGAGGAATAGTTGAAACCTCTTCTAAGTGTCTGACGGTTCAATTTGCCATGAGATGTGACGAAAAATCTAGGGGGCAAGGTAATGACCAAAAAATTACGTTGCGCGCACATATGGCTGTATTAATACAATGCACTGGTGTTCACAAGCTATAGGGTTTAGTAAACAGCTACCTTTACCTTTAGTTAGAAATCTCAGTTGACACAGAGACTTTACAAAGTTGTACTGATGGCTTGACTGTAGTCAGTAATTGGCGCCTCATGGTTGGAAAACAATGTTCCATTAGTGAAGTGTTTTTATGTCTAAAGCCTCTCAAAATTGACATAAGTGCTCTAAATCTGTTTACCTGCCAGGGGAATCAATTTCACTCCATGAGGCTGCTCAGGCGACACCCATCCTGATTCCACACTTCTTTAAACTTAGTCTAAAGTAGAAACGGTAACAGTTACTAAAACGCTTGACCTAAATGTACTTTTCTATTTATAAAGGCAGTGCCTCATGCCGCTTACCTGGATTAAATTGTTTTAGAACATTCTCCACACACCCGATTTCTGCTACAATTCAGAAAACATTTGAGTGAAGCAAGGTACTTCCTTTTAACCTGGCAGAGATTCCCCAGGAAGTTACAGAGTCCCCGGGAATTCTGGTACTGGTAGTTCTCAAATGAGTAAAGCACTCACTTAGGCTGCTGGAAAATCCTAAATGGATCATTAACTCATGAGCTCAAATACCAACTTTGTTGGTAAAATAGCCTGATTTAAGTGTAATGTATGTGCCCAGGATATAAATGTATGTTGAAACATGAAATGTTTAGAGCCCTAAACAAAGCAAATCACTCTGCAAAAATACTGAAATTAGGGGGAATGTCTAAAGTTGTAATTACAGTTGTGCGATCTCAGACAATTCATTAAGCCCATGCAGGGCTGAGTCAAATTTCATAAGGAGGAAAGCCTCCCTCTGTGTCAACTGGACTTCGGGGTCACCTCCAATCTGGTTGTTTTTCTTTATTTGGGAAAAAAACATCCAGGTAAAAGCAGTGTATATATGTTTTGAGGACACAAAGTGTTCCACCAAGGGTGCAGTGAGTATCTTATTTTTCAGGTGAGACCGATGTTGGACAATGCGGTGACATACCTCCTGACTTGTTTTGCCAATGTAAATCAGTTTACATGGACATGTAATGGCGTATACCACGTTTTTAGATATACAATTCGTAAATTTATTATGGCGCCAGTGCCATAGTCTCCATGAGGCTCTGCTGCTCTAAATAATTTAAAATAAGCTAAATAAAGAAATAAGAACCCTAGAATTGATGGTCTAGGGTATTCTCTTTAAAGTGTGCAAACTAGTCCTTCTGGACACACTCTTTTCTCTTGTATTTACAGTGGTCCAGTCCAGGAGGTTTTAGGACCCGAGCCTTCTTTGTTCTCAATATCTAGCGTATCCTCAGCACCTGTTGTAACATTTTGCCACCCCTCAAAGTGTAAAGGGAATCTGAGGTGTGTTAAAATGTGAGTTCTTGGCTTGTCCAAGACAGGAAGTCTGTTGCACAGTGTCGTTCAGAAATATTATCTGCTGTGGAATGAGGCACGCTCTAAATAGTGCCTCTGTTCCCCTAACTTGCCATTCCTTTGACTCCCAGACTGATTTCATGTCTATAGTATCTGTCCATAAGCCGAAACCTTGTACAGTCGGGAAATAAAGGATGCAGAGTAAATCTGTTTGGTGTTCGTTTGCATATTTTTCTGTGCAGTTGTAGGTACAACCTTATAGTAATATGAGGTCGGATCTGAAGTGTTAAACCCTGAAAAATAAGAAAACTTCTGTGCGAATGTTCGTGAACTACCTTTTGGTGGTGTTGGGCAATGTTCCCATTGGTGGTACATAAAAATATTGCGTAGGATATAGGATTTATGCAAAAAGTGATTACCATAATGTTGGTAATAGTACATTGTGTTGTAATCAGTTGTGTCCTCTAACATTTCAATGTATGAAAATGCAGCAGATTGTTTTAAATCAGACAACATATTCTTGACAGTTTCAAAATCCCAATCGTCAGAAAATGTACTGGAGGTAATTATATATAATTTAAAGAGATTTTAAATACATAAGGTATTTTCAAAAGTTCAGTGGAACCAAAATACATCATATGAAACTCTGTCCCACACTATACCATCAGGAATTGGACAGCTGTAATGTTCACAACGGACATGTCTCTTTGTTCACGATGAGATGACGTATTAGGTTTCAGGACCAATGTTAGATCTGGGGGTCTCTAGTGGCAATGGTATTCACCTTTGTCCAAATAGGGACCCTTACTTCTCAGTCAGAATAAGGGGATTACACTCCTTAATAACTCCTGCTCACCCCTTTGGTAGCTTGGCATGAGCAGACAGGCTTATCTCAGAGGCAGCGTGTTAAACATTTGCGAATATACACAGTAATGCAGTGAAAACATTACAGATGGACACAACACAGGTTTTATAAAAATAAGTATTCTTTAAAAAGACTTAAACACAAGACCACAAACGACAAAAATCCACAATTCTACACTTAAGATTACTTAAAAGATGATTTAAGTCTCTTAGTTCAAGTTGATGTATATGCGACAAAGTTCTCAACAAAGTACCTGGATGCGTAATGCAAAGTAAACAAAAGGCTCGCAAAAGGGGAGATGCGTCGGTTCCGTGACCCTGGGGAACAGTTGCGTCCTTCCTCAATGCTTGCGCAGAGTAGGGGACTCGTCGTGAGCCTTACTGGCACGCGGGCCTGTTGCAGTGCGCAAGATGGCGCCTCGATGCGATGCGATGATCCGGTTGCGATGCGGGAAGATGGCACCCTTGATGCGGCGAAGCGATGACGCCCTGGCAGCCTTGCGACGACTCTGTACTTTGGAGCTGCGACAGGCCCAGCGACACGCTTCTCCGGTGATGCGATGCGATGGCGACTCTCTCGATGGAGTCACTCTTCTCCAGCGATGTGACAGCAGGCCGATTCAATGAACACACGCTTCCAGGAGATGCGACGAAGGCACACTTCTCCGGCGTTGCGATGAGTTCAGCTGCGGCGGCGACACGTTTCGAATTGATGCGTCGCGCTTCCAGCTCCCAGCGGTACGCAAGTGACTGGAGTCAGAATTCCCAGTAAGGAAATTCAGGAGGGAGCTGAAGGTGAAGTCCTTTGTCCCTGAGACTTCAGCTGGAGGCAAGCACAGTTCAAGCCCTTGGAGAATATTCTGTAGATGAAAGTCCTTGCAAAAGAGGAGATGGGTCGGTTCCATGACCCGTGCGAACGGTTGCGTCCTTCCTCAATGCTTGCGCAGAGTAGGGGACTCATCGTGAACCTTACCGGTGCGGAGGTGATGCATAGATTCTCGGCCTGCGGGCCTGTTGCAGTGCGCAAGATGGCGCCTTGATGCGATGCGATGATCCAGTTGCGGTGCGAAAAGATGGCGCCGTTGATGCGCCGATGCGATTACGATGCGATGATGCCCTGGCAGCCTTGCGACAACTCTGTACTTTGGAGCTGCAACAGGCCCTGCGACACGCTTCTCCGGGGATGCGATGGCGACTCTCTCGATGGCGTCACGCTTCTCCGGTGATGCGACAGCAGGCAGCTTCGATGAACACACGCTTCCAGGGAGATGCGACTAAGGCACGCTTCTCCGGCATTGCAATGATTTCAGCTGAGGCGGCGACACACTTCTTCTTGATGCGTCGCGCTTCCAGCTTCCAGCTCCCAGCGGCACGCAAGTGACTGGAGCCAGAATTCCCAGCAAGAAAATTCAGGAGGGAGCTGGCGGTGAAGTCTATTGTCCCTGAGACTACAGCAGGAGGCAAGCACAGTTCAAGCCCTTGGAGAATATTCTGTAGATGAAAGTCCTTACAAAGTTCCTTCTCCTTTCCCTTGGCAATGAAGCAACCACTGCAGGCCAACCCAGCAAACAGCTCACTGGCAGAGGGGCAGTCCAAACTCCTGCAGCATCCTTGGTTCTTCTCCTTGGCAGAAAGGTTCTTGTTCCAGAAGTGATCTAATTTCTTGGGATCAGGGTCCCAATATTTTTTACCCCAAAATCCTTTGTTCTCTGAAGGCAGAGATGCCTTTGCCTAGTCAAAACCAGTTCCTGAGCACTTTGTTTACAGGACTCTCTTCTTCCTGTCACTGTGCAGGGCAGAGACATCAGCTACCCCACAGGAGGTGGAGCCAGCACAGGGGAGGGAAGATACAGCTCTGGAGCACTCTGTTGACATGATTCTTCCTCTCCTTTCACAGTGCAGGGGAGAGACATCAGATAAGCCACGGGAGGCGGAGCCAGTATTGTAGAGGGCAGGCCCAGCCCAATTCAGGTCCCAGGAGCAACTCCTCCCTCCCATCTAGATGCAGGTCTCTCTAGTGATCACTGGGCTGCCCCAGCCTGTCTCCTGGAATCCCCAGCCCTGTCACTCAGAAACCCAGACAAGGAATACACAGCCCAGCAGAGCCAGGCTCAAATGGTTAGGCAAGCAAATACCTACTTTCTAAAAGTGGTATTTGCAAACACAGAATATTAAAATAAACTTTACTAAAAGATGTATTTTATTGTTCTGAGTTCAGGCATACTAAATTAGATTTTCTACTGTGTTCTCTGAGTCAGGTAGGATTATAAGAATGTGATAATCTAACTGCCCATTCTGGCCTATGAGAACAGGTAGCCCTCAATAGTAAAAAACGAAAATGGCTGTAATTCACTATTAGAACATGCTACACACATCAGAGCATGTCCTACCTCATACTTACAATGCACCCTTCCCTTGGGCCTACCATAGGGGTGTCTAATATGAAGCAAAGGGAAGGTTTAGGGACTGGCAAGTGGGTGCACTCGGCCAAGTCGACATGGCAGTGCTAGACTGCACACAGGTCTTGCAATGGCAGGCCTGAGACACACTTTACAAGCTGCTCATGCAGGTGGCACAACCAGTGCTGCAAGCCCACCAGCAGCATTTGATTTACAAGCCATGGGCACAAATGGTGCACTGTACTAGGGGCTGACAGGTACATCAAATAACCCAATCATGGAATAACCAATTGGTACATTAATTTAACATAGGGAGCATTTGCACTGTGGCACTGAATAGCAGTGGCACAGGGCCCAAAGCATAAATCCAGCAAAAACATATCATAACAGAGGAGGCAATCCGTCAAAATGGAAGGGAGACTCATGCCAATGATGCCAGGTCTAACACGTGTCCCTTCCAGGTGAAATGTGGGGCAAACTATCCTTCCCCTTGTGAGTTCTCTTCACTAAGGCGGAAAAATCTGGACAGACCATCAACGTTGGCATGTTCTGTACCAGGGCAGTGTTCCACCATAAAGTCCATACCCTGTAGGGAGATGGACCACCTCAACAACTTTGGGTTTTCACCCCTCATCTGCATCAGCCATCTGAGGGGCCTGTGGTCGGTCTGAACCAGGAAGTGAATCTCAAACAAGTGTGGTCTCAACTTCTTCAGTGTCCAGACCACAGCAAATGCCTCACTCTTAATTGCACTCCACCTCTGTTCCCGTGGAAGTAACCTCCTACTAATGAAGGCTACAGGTTGGTCCAGGCCCTCTTCATTAATCTGTGATAGAACAGCCCCCACACCATGCTCTGAAGTGTCTGCCTGAACAATGAATTATTTTGAGAAGTTGGACGCCTGGAGCATGGGTGCTGTGCACATAGCAGTCTTCAGGGCATCAAAAGCCTTGCTACAGGTGTCAGTCCAGTTCAATTTCTTGGGCTGCTTCCTGGAAGCCAGCTCAGTCAAGGGTGCAACAATGTTGCCATACCCTTTGACAAACCTCCTGTAGTACCCCGTGAGTCCTAAAAAGGCTCTCACCTGTTTCTGAGTCTTAGGGGGTTCCCATGCCAGGATGGTATCAATCTTGGGTTGTAGGGGCGCCACCTGGTCACTTCCTACCTGGTGACCCAAGTACACAATGGTACCCTGCCTGATTTGGCACTTACTTGCTTTGATCGTGAGACCTGCCTTTCGCAGTGCCATCAACACTTCCCAGAGGTGCTGCAAGTGTTCTTCCCAGCTGGCGCTGAACACTGCAATGTTATCCAGGTAGGCGGCACTGAAATCCTCCAGTCCAGCCAACACCTGGTTGACCAACCTCTATAATAATAATAATAATCCACATTTGTAAAGCGCACAATCACCTGTAAGGGTCTCTAGGCTCTGGGGGCCGTCGGGAAGATTAAGCAAGCTATTGCCCAGAGTCACATGGTGCTGGGCTAATCTGCCCCCGGTGCCGGGGATCGAACCGTGGTGCTAAGATTCCGGAGTCAGTCGCCCTAGCCGCGGCGCCCCACCTCTGAAAGGTGGCAGGGGCATTCTTCATCCCAAAGCGCATAACCTGGAACTGGTAGTGCCCATCTGGTGTGGAGAATGCTGACCTCTCCTTAGCCCCATCATTCAAGGCGATCTGCCAGTACCCAGACGTCAAATCAAACGTGCTGAGGTACCGTGCAGCCCCTAACAGATCAACGAGTGCATCAGCTCTGGGGATGGGGTGTGCATCAGTCCTTGTGACTGAATTGAGCCCTCTGTAGTCCACACAGAACGGGAGTTTGGGTGTGGCACCCGGCGAGGCTGTCTTTGGGACCAAGACCACTGGGCTGGCCCAAGGACTGTTTGAGGACTCAATGACCCCTAAAGCAAACATCTTGGAGATTTCCTCCTTAACCCCTTCGCTGCTAGGCCTTTTCCCCTCCTGTGCTGAGCCCTTTTTTGGCAATTTGGGGTAGTGCGCGCTTAGGCCCCTGTAACTTTTTGACCACATAAGGTATCCACGCCAAATTTGCATCCTTTTCTTCCAACATCATGTGGATTCCAAAGGCGCCCAGGGTTTGTGGATTCCCTTGGAGGGGTCCCAGAAAGTAACCAAAATATAGTGATTTTTTTGTTTTTTTCAGAAAAATGGGAAAAACAGGCTGCAAATGAAAGCCTCTGGGTTTTTCCCTGGAAAAGTTATCAAAAAAGGGTTTGTGGGGCTGAAATCTCCATTTTCATATCTTTTAGGGAATGGCAGTCTTTTGTCAGAGAACCAACATTTTTCACACAGTATTGGCATTTTTCTGTGACATAGCCTATTTTTGCTATTTTTAGAGCTTTCCACCTCCTTCCAGTTAATGGTGGAAAAGAGTTTGAAAGCAATAATGGATCCTGGAATGCTGTACATTTTCGGAAAGTAGACACAATTCTGAATTCAGAAAGGGGTCATTTGTCTAAATCCATGAAGGTTTCTTTATAGAAACTAACAGTAACATTTTGGAATAATTGAAAATTTGTTAAAAAAAACAGCCTTTTGTCTCAACGTTTTCACCTGTAACTTTTTCTAATTTTGAGAGCTCTTGGAAAGCAATATACCGTTACATCCGTTAGACCTTCCTGGTTGTGGGGATATATAGGACTTGTAGTGTCATCAAGAAACGGACGAACCCAGATCCAAAAACTGAGCAGCAACTTGCAATGGTATTTTTTCATTTACCGGGTATAGAGCACTTTGTTTTGGAAAATGTATACATGGAAAAATCTGTATGAAAGACACCTATGTATTTCTGAATTGAGTACAAATTATAAAGTTCAGAAACAGTATATAATTGCTAATTTTCAAAATTGGGAATACTCATACTAGCATGAGAATTATTGGTCATTTTTCAAAAATATTTTTTTTAAACACAATGTCTTTCATTGAAAGGGAGAAATGCATGAAAGCTCAATTGGTAATAACAGTTAATTTACAAATCTGAATTACCACAATTCTCCCGATAAAAACGGTACCTCACTTGTGTGGGTCGGCCTTGTGCCTGCGACAGGAAACGGCGCAAAATGCAACGTGGTCACACCTAAATTTTGCAGTTACAAATTGACCCTTTTTTGGCAAAGTGCCTACCTGTCGTTTTTGCACCCTAGCTCTGCCGGCACCTAGGGAAACCTAGCAAACCTATACATTTTTGAAAAGTAGACACCCAGGAGAATTCAGGATGGGGTGACTCGACTGCCTACCCACAGGTTTTGTTACCCAGAATCCCTTGCAAAGCTAAGAATTGGACAAAAAAAACACATTTTCCTCACATTTCTGTGGAGGAAAGTTCTGGAATCTGCGTGGATCAACAAATGTCCACCCACCCAGTGTTTCCCGAGGTCTCCCCAAAAAAATGGTACCTCACTTGCGTGGGTAGGCATAGTGGCTGTGACACGAAACAGCGCAAAACGCAACGTGGTCGCACCTCAATTTCCGAGTGAAATCTTGCGCTCTTTGGACACAGAGACTACCTTTTGTTTTTGAGCCTTAGCTCTGCCAGCACCTAGGGAAACCTAGCAAACCTATACATTTTTGAAAACTAGACACCGAGGGAAATTCAGGATGGGGTGACTCATCTGCCTACCCCCAGGTTTTGTTACCCAGAATCCCTTGCAAACCTAAAAATGTGTCCAAAAATTTTCCTCACATTTCTGTGGAGGTTAGTTCTGGAATCTGCGTGGATCAACAAAGTTCCATCCACCCAGTGTTCCCCCAGGTCTCCCAGAAAAAATGGTACCTCACTTACGTGGGTAGGCATAGTGGCTGCGACATGAAACAGCGCAAAACGCAACATGGTCGCACCTCAATTTCCCAGTGAAATTTTGAGCTTTTTGGACAAAAAGACTACCTTTAGTTCTTGCGCCCTAGCTCTGCCAGCACCTAGGGAAACCTAGCAAACCTATACATGTTTGAAAAGTAGACACCCAGGGGAATTCAGGATGGGGTGACTCGACTGCCTACCCCCAGGTTTTGTTACCCAGAATCCCTTGCAAATCTAAGATTTTGACAAAAAAAACACATGTTCCTGACATTTCTGTGGTGGAAAGTTCTGGAATCTGCGTGGATCAACACATTTCCACCCACCCAGCGTTCCCCCATGTGTCCTGGAAAAAATGGTACCTCACTTGCGTTGGTAGGCATAGTGGCTGCGACATGAAACAGCGCAAAACGCAACATGGTCGCACCTCAATTTCCCAGTGAAATTTTGAGCTTTTTGGACAAAAAGACTACCTTTAGTTCTTGCACCCTAGCTCTGCCAGCACCTAGGGAAACCTAGCAAAACTATACATTTTTGAAAAGTAGACACCCAGGGGAATTCAGGATAGGGTGACTCCTCTGCCTACCCCCAGGTTTTGTTACCCAGAATCCCTTGCAAAGCTAAGATTTTGACAAAAAAAACACATTTTCCAGACATTTCTGTGGTGGAAAGTTCTGGAATCTGTGTGGATCAACAAATTTCCACCCACCCAGCGTTCCCCCATGTCTCCCGGAAAAAATGGTACCTCACTTGCGTGGGTAGGCATAGTGGCTGCGACATGAAACAGCGCAAAACGCAACATGGTCGCACCTCAATTATCCAGTGAAATTTTGAGCTTTTTGGACAAAAAGACTACCTTTAGTTTTTGCGCCCTAGCTCTGCCAGCACCTAGGGAAACCTAGCAAACCTATACATTTTTGAAAAGTAGACACCCAGGGGAATTCAGGATGGGGTGACTCTTCTGCCTACCCCCAGGTTTTGTTACCCAGAATCCCTTGCAAAGCTAAGATTTTGACCAAAAAAACACATTTTCCTGACATTTCTGTAGTGGAAAGTTCTGGAATCTGTGTGGATCAACAAATTTCCACACACCCAGCGTTCCCCCATGTGTCCCGGAAAAAATGGTACCTCACTTGCGTGGGTAGGCATAGTGGCTGCGACATGAAACAGCGCAAAACGCAACATGGTCGCACCTCAATTTTCCAGTGAAATTTTGAGCTCTTTGGACAAAAAGACTACCTTTAGTTTTTGCACCCTAGCTCTGCCAGCACCTAGGGAAACCTAGCAAACCTATACATTTTTGAAAAGTAGACACCCAGGAAAATTCAGGATGGGGTGACTCCTCTGCCTACCCCCAAGTTTTGTTACCCAGAATCCCTTGCAAAGCTAAGATTTTGACAAAAAAAACACATTTTCCTGACATTTCTGTGGTGGAAAGTTCTGGAATCTGCGTGGATCAACAAATTTCCACCCACCGAGCGTTTCCCCATGTCTCCCGGAAAAAATGGTACCTCACTTGCGTGGGTAGGCATAGTGGCTGCGACATGAAACAGCGCAAAATGCAACATGGTCGCACCTCAATTTTCCAGTGAAATTTTGAGCTTTTTGGACAAAAAGACTACCTTTAGTTTTTGCGCCCTAGCTCTGCCAGCACCTAGGGAAACCTAGCAAACCTATACATTTTTGAAAAGTAGACACACAGGGGAATTCAGGATGGGGTGACTCCTCTGCCTAGCCCCAGGTTTTGTTACCCAGAATCCCTTGCAAAGCTAAGATTTTGACAAAAAAACAAATTTTCCTGACATTTTTGTGGTGGAAAGTTCTGGAATCTGCGTAGATCAACAAATTTCCACCCACCCAGCGTTCCCCAAGGTCTCCCGAAAAAAATGGTACCTCACTTGCGTGGGTAGGCAAAGTGGCTGCAACAGGAAACGGTTCAAATCGTACGGTGTTGAATTTACAATAACCAATAGCAACATGACTTTCTTTTTGGGGGGCAGGAGGACTGAGTTTTTGGACCGGGGCTCGGCGGGCATCTTTGGAAAGTACCAAACCCAAACAGTTCTGAAAACTAGACACCCGGGGGAGTTCAGGGAGGTATGGCATGCGTGGGTCCCCCAATGTTTTCCTACCCAGAAATCCCTGCAAACCATAAATTTAGGTTTAAAAAACATTTTTCCATACATTTTTGCGTGGGATCTCCGTGTCGGCACAAATGTCCTAACACCCAGCGTTCCACTTGTTCTCCCGAGTAAAATGATACCTCACTTGTGTGGGTGCCCCAAAGCAGAACTGTCCGAAAATGACTGTTGAAAAAGTAGTATTTAAGTTTTACAACTTAAGCCCCCCTGCCTTAGACACAGGCCTTGGCCCCACCCACACAAGTGAGGTATCATTTTACTCGGGAGAACAAGGGGAACGCTGGGTGGTAGGACATTTGTGCCGACACGGAGATCCCACGCAAAAATGTATGGAAAACTGTTTTTTAAACCTAAATTTATGGTTTGCAGGGATTTCTGGGTAGGAAAACATTTGGGGACCCACGCATGCCATACCTCCCTGAACTCCCCCGGGTGTCTAGTTTTCAGAACTGTTTGGGTTTGGTACTTTCCAAAGATGCCCGCCGAGCCCCGGTCCAAAAACTCAGTCCCCCCCGCCCCCCAAAAAGAAGGTAATGTTGCTATTGGTTATTGTAAATTCAACACCGTACGATTTGAACCGTTTCCTGTTGCAGCCACTATGCCTACCCACGCAAGTGAGGTACCATTTTTTTGGGGAGACCTTGGGGAACGCTGGGAGGGAGGAAATTGGATGAGCCCAGTGATGCCACGCTTTCCAACACAAACATTGATGAAAAAATTGATTTTTTTTAAACTAATATTGAGGTTTGCAGGGGATTCTGGGTAAAGGAACGTTGGAGGATCCACACAAGCCATAGCTCCTTGAAAGCACCTAGGTGTCTATAATTCACAAAAATGTATGGTTTTGGTAGGTTTCCCTAGTAGCCCATCAATTCCAGACACATACACACATACTGGTTGGATTTGGCACGAGGGCAAGTGATGGTTCAGTATATCAAAGAACATTAACAAGAGATTTCCAAAAAAGGAAATGCACTGTCAATTACATGGACAAAGAAACTGAACCAATGACTTGCAGCTCGTGAGCTGTAAAGCCAGCGTCAAGGCACCAACCGCTTTACAGGCCATTCACACTCCTTTCATACCTGAAACAAAGAAAAACAATCACACCACCAGGCACAAAAGGAATACATCACAACATTTACCAAAAAAAAAACCCAGAGCACCCTTACTGAAAAATATAAAAATAAAAGAAAACACAGCAAACAAGTCCTCAAACACACACACTGGTTGGATTTAGCACGAGGGTGAGTGAAGGTTCAGCATATACAATTCAATTAGCAAGCGAATTCACAAATAATGAAATGCACTGCTAATAATTGAGAGAACGAGAAACTGAACCATTGACTCACAGCTCGTGAGCTGTAAAGCCACGACAAGGCACCAACCTCTTTACAGGCCATTCACACACCTTTCATACATGTGACACATACAAAACATTCACACCGCCTGCCGCAGGCCCTTCACATCAAAACACTCACACCAACAGACAGCGCCATTCAAGGGCCCATCACATTCACACGCCCACATTCCAGACACAGCAAATACGCAAATTGATGGACTGGGTGGAGTGGCACTCAGCTAGCACTGTGTGTAGTGACCATCAGAAAGTAAATACTCACACACCGCCAGCCAAGCGCAAGTCCACCAACACCACCAACCAAGCACTTGTCCACACACACCGCCAGCCAAGCACCTAACCTTGCACACAAACACCAAAGCACCATCCATTCACACCGCCAGCCGAGCACCAATCCTTGCACACAACCAGCAAAGCACCATCCACTCACACCGCCAGCCAAGCACCTAACCATGCACTCCGCCAGCCAAGCAAAAATCCACACACCCCCCAAGCACAACTCCAATCCATGCACTATGCCAGCCAAGCACCAGTTCACGCACACCACCAGCCAAGCGCCATCCACTCACACCACCAGCCAAGCACCTAACCATGCACTCCGCCAGCCAAGCAAAAATCCACGCACCCCACCAACACAACTCCAATCCATGCACTATGCCAGCCAAGCACCAGACCACGCACACCACCAGCCAAGCGCCATCCACTCACACCACCAGCCAAGCACCTAACCATGCACTCCGCCAGCCAAGCAAAAATCCACTCACCCCCCCCCAGCACAACTCCAATCCATGCACTATGCCAGCCAAGCACCAGACTACGCACACCACCAGCCAAACGCCAGTCCGCGCACACCGACAATCCAAGCACAATCCTGCACACACCACCATCGAAATTAGACTTTTTTTAAGAAATACCACAAATCAAATGAAGAAACCTACAAATCTGCTAACACAAATTCAAAAACTAAATGCTGTGCACTAATGCACACCTTGAAGCAGACTAAAAAATATTACAGAATACAGACCAGACAGTACACTTACAAGCTCAATGAAACTCCCAAAACTTCTTTTGTGTGTGGTACGATTTAAAACAAGCTGGCACACACAATCCAGGTTTTGAAGGACAGTCAGGGCAGAACAAACAAGACTCCCTCCGCACTTCTCTTCGCCAACAGACTCTACATCTTTTAGTGGGATTGTCTTTTGCAGTTGTGGGAGGAATGTATTCTGGAAAGTGTCGATCTTTCAGTCTAGCCACTTCCTCCACCACTCCAAATCTTGGGACACTTGCCTGTTCCACTAGTACAAGGCTGCCTATTATAGTCTCCTGAAACTTAACAAAAGGCATCTTTAACTCAGGACAAGATTTCTGGAACACAACGAAAGCATTAAAGGATGCCAAGTGGAAAAGATGAATAGCCAACTTCTTGTACCAAATGTAAGACTTTCGAAGAGCAGCATAAGGTTCCAACCTCTGATCTACTCTGTCAACACCACCCATGTACTTATTGTACTGTAAAATGCACACTGGTTTACGCACTTCAGCACGCTCACCCCAAACAGGCAGAGCTTCAGTGCTTTCATCATGGATTGTAGTCAGCATGTACACATCTCTCCTGTCTGAAAACTTCACAGCTAGAATCTTCCCACATCGCAATGCAGTAGACTGTCCCCGCACAAGCCTTTTGCAAACAAGTTCTATTGGGAAACCTTTCTGGTTACTGCGCATCGTGCCACAAGCAACAGTGCCCACTTTGGCCAATTCCTTGAACAAACGCACACTAGTGTAGAAGTTATCTACATATAAATGGTGGCCTTTGTTAAATAATTGTCTACCTAGTTCCCACACAATTTTCTCAGTCACTCCAAAAGTGGACGGACAAGCAGAAGTGTTAATGCTGGAATCCTTACCGGTGTACACCCTAAAATTATAAACATATCCAGTCTCACTGTCACACAGCATATACAGTTTGATTCCATAGCTTGCCCTCTTACTAGGAATGTATTGCCTAAAAACCAAGCGGCCCTTGAACAATACCAAAGACTCATCCACAGCTATTTGTTTTCCAGGAGCAAAGATCTCAGAAAAACGATCAACAAAGTGATCAAGGACAGGCCGAATCTTAAAAAGACGGTCACAATCAGGGTGATCACGTGGCAACGCTAAATCATTATCAACAAAATGCATCATGCGAAGAAGAAGCATATACCGATCACGAGTCATAACTGCTGGAAATGTAGATGTTGCCATCAAGGGACTAGTGGACCAATAAGAAGACATTGATGGCTTCCTTAGCAAGCCCGTCAAAAAAATTAATCCCAAAAACTTCTTCATCTCTTCAACATATGTGGGAGACCAATGGGTAGCTCTAGAATGGGGCTTAAGGCTGGCACTGTGGTCCCTCAAATACTGCTCTGCATACAAATTAGTTTGCTCCACAATCTCTTGCAAAAACTCATCGTCAAAAAACAACTGAAAAAATTGAATTGGCAGATAATTGTCAGTATTCACTCTACACCCTGGAACACCAGTGAAGTCTGGCAATTCCGGCTGCACCATGCCAGGGGCAACCCGGACGTCATCACTAACATCGGAAGAAGAAGCCACCCTAGCCTGCAGCCCAGATGCCTCTTGCTGCACTACATCAACGGGAACACTACCATCCCCAGCTGCCTCTTGCATCTCAACATCAACAGAAGAACTCGCCTCCCCAGATGCCACTTGCTGCTTAACAACAACAGGAAGACTAGCAGCACCAGATAACCTTTGGCGAACCACAGCAATGTGAAGCCTTTTGGGCGCAGCCTTTACCACACTTGCCTCTTCCCGACGAGAAAAAAAGGGAAACCTTGAGGACCTAGGCTGCCGCTCAGATGGCTCTTGCCTCTCTACCGGCACATCAATGTCCCTCTCTACCACAGGCACTTCATCAGCACTAGAAGAATCATCATCCGATGATTAGGATACCATGCGCAGAGAAAACTCACTGCCTGAATCTTCTGCAGCTTCCTCATGCTCCGAATCGGAGTCAGTGTCTGGACCATGCTCAGAGGAAGACTCAAAAAGCAAACTAACAACGTGCTGAGCAGTCATCCTGCGAGCAGACATTATCCTTACAAAGCAAAAAGACTACACACACAAGTGAACAACAAGTTACACTGTGCAAAGTAAGAAGTAAACAAGGTAGAGTCTTCACACAAAGATAAAAACACTTTAAAAACAATTCAAATATAACCAAATATAAGAACACTCACCAGCACCTACTCTGCTGAAACACAGCAAAAAGAAAGGAAATCCCACTAGAAAGAAAAAAAAGTATAGATTAGACAAAGTACACATCAAGCAACAATACAAAAAAAAGTTAACAATCAAGAACCACAAAGCCACACAAACAGCAATAACTAGACTTTTCATAAAAACACATTCATCTAGGGAAAGTAGTACAAAAAACATTTACTTACCAAGCACATGCAACTACACAAGCTGCAAAACCAGCAGTAACTGAACCACAACCTACACCAATACAAACAGCAAAAGCCTGGATCAAAAACAAAGAGGAAATAAAAACATTAATACTACATTTCACAAACAACATAACAAATTAACAAACAACACACAAATTTACCCACAAAATCACATCCACACAGATGGGCCATCAACAAGGGCAAAACGGACAAAAGTACGGGTTGATTTGCCCACCGGGGGGGCAGAAAATCTAAGTTAAAAATCCAACCCACCAGGAAGCGACCCTTGCAAAAGGGGTCACTTCCTACAATCTAAAATAAAATCACTGGTGCTAGTGGGGGCATTTCCACCGCACAATCGCAATGCTGTGCGCGACCGTGAGGCAGAAATGCCCTGGAAAGAGACATCAGGAGAGAGGAAAATCACTTGCCTTTCCCCTGATGCCTCTTTGCGGCCCCACAACCCCCCAAGACTCTCAAAAACAACTTAACACCTCCAGGCGCAGGAAGCAAATGGCTTCCCGACCGCCTGGGAATCCCTGAAGATGTTGGCGCGTGCTGTGCGCGCTGACGTCCTCAGGGATTCTCATGGGGATGGGGGCAGCAGAATTACTGTGGTTAACTGTGATGCTGGACAGAGGCACTTGCATCCTTGACTTTCACAAGTGAAATCCAAAAACAGCTCCTATCACCAGGAGCTTCTTTCTCCCCATCTGCTGCTCTCATCAGTCTGTGACCATAAGAGGCATGTGGACTCGCACAGAAGACCCCCGTTTGGTCCCGCCCACCAACTAGCGGAGTGCAACATCTTTCCTAAATTTACCCACTATGATGGACAGCTCACTCAAGGGACCTGTGCACACATCAGTGCGATGGCATAGTAACACACACTGTCACTGGAGACAAAGCAAGCACTCGAGTTGCAGCACAAATTCAGGAAAACATTCATCCGCCCAAAAACATTTGCGACCTTTCCACTATGATGGACAGCTCACACAAGGGACCCCTGCGCACATCTGTGCGATTGCATAGTTACGCACACATGGTCACTGGAGACAAAGATGGCGCTCGAGTAGCAGCACAAATTCAGGAAAAAAATCATCAGCCCAAAAACATTTGTGAGCTTCCCACTATGATGGACAGCTCACTCAAGGGACCCCTGCGCACATCGGTGCAATGGCATAATAACACACACAAAGGTCACTAGAGACAAAGCAGGTGATCAAGTTGCAGCACAAATTCAGGAACACATTCATCAGCCCAAAGACATTTGTGACCTTTCCATTATGATGGACAGCTCACACAAGGGACCCCTGCGCACATCTGTGCGATTGCATAATAACGCACACATGGTCACTGGAGACAAAGATGGCGCTCGAGTTGCAGCACAAATTCAGGAAAACAATCATCAGCCCAAAAACATTTGTGAGCTTCCCACTATGATGGACAGCTCACTCAAGGGACCCCTGCGCACATCGCTGCGATGGCATAGTAACACACACATGGTCACTGGAGACAAAGCATGTGTTCGAATTGCAGCACAAACACAAAAAAACATTCATCAGTCCAAAAACACTTCTGAGCTTTGCCTAGGCAGGACAGGTGTGTATAATTAGCCACTTCAGATAAACAAAAACTAAAAGTAATGAAGGACAGAGGCACTTGCATCCTTGATTAAATTGAGCACTGTAATGATGATTTGAAAATGACCCCCATCAGCATTTTTTTAATAAAAAGGGCCATTTACACACATAATAGGCACAAAAACACTTAGAAGTTACAGTTCCCCCAAAAAGGGGAGCGACCCTTCCCCAAGGGGCCGCTCCACGAACAACGAAATTGGCAAATAAAAATTTTTTTTTTTTAATCCCTAGCATTCCAGCTGCACGATCGCACGATCGTGCAGCAGGAATGCTCTAAAGTTGCATCGAGGGAAAGGAAAAGCCTTTCCTTTCCCTCGATGCAAGTTTCAAAATGATCCCCCCCGCCCAAGCCACAAAACAAACCTCTTTTCCCGAAGACGCGCAGGAAGCAAATGGCTTCCCTGCGCGTCGGTAAACAAAAGAAACCTCCAGTGACGTCAGCGCGCCTCGCGCGCTGACGTCATTGATGACGCGGGCGGGGGGAGGCAGGGGAAGGTCTTCCCCTGCCATCCCCGCAGAAAAGAAGAAAATCGGGCAGACTCGGGGGGAGCGCTGGCGCTTCCCCCGAGGGTGGGGCTCATGACGAGCTGGGCTCGTCATCAGCGTGCGAGCGCCCTACTCCATGACGAGCCCAGCGCGTCATCAGCCCCGAAGGGGTTAATGTAAGCCCTAACGTTGTCAGTAACTCTGTAAGACTTGTGCTTGACAGGAGGACTGTCACCAGTGTCCACATAATGGACGCACCACTCTGTGACACCAGGAACCAAGGAAAATAGATCAGAGAATTGCCCCAACAGCTGGCGACAATCTTGCTGCTGATCAGGGATCAGTGTGGCAGAGAGACTAACACCATCCACTGACCCATCTTGCTCTGTTGCAGACAGGAGGTCAGGAAGAGGCTTGGTCTCCTCCTCAATTCCATCTACTGTCGCTAGGTGCATGCCAACTTCGAACCTTTCTAAGTAGGGCTTCAGGTGGTTCACATGCAGGACCCCAAGGGGTACCTGGGAGACTGCAAGTTCACCAAATAAGTGACATCACTCTTGTGCTTTACCACCTCATATGGACCGATCTACCTGTCCTGGAGCGCACAAGGCTCCACGGGGCCATGACCCAAACTTTCTGTCCAGGCTGAAGCTCAATCAGAGTGGCATTCTTATCATACCACTGCTTCATTTCCTCCTGGCTGACTTCCAGATTCGCGTGAGCGAGATCTCTGAAACACCGAGTCTGGTTCCTGAAGGCCAGCATGTAGCTATATACATCCTGGGGAGGTTTCCTGGTAGATTGCTCCCATCCTTCTTTGACCAAACTCAAAGGTACTCTTACCGGGTGACCATACAAAAGCTCAAAGGGGCAGAACCCTAGAGACTTTTGTGGCACCTCTCGGTAGGCAAACAGAAGGCATGGCAAGAGGACCTCCCACTTGCGCCTCATTGGTTCCTCAAGACCCATGATCATGCCCTTAGGGGGCTGGTTTAATATTTCCACCAGTATATTACCTTGTGGGTGGTAAGGAGTGGTGAACTTGTAGGTAACACCACAGAGACTTCATATAATTAGAAATGAAGTTTGTACCTCGGTCAGACACAACCTCTCTGTGGAAATCACAAGGGAGAAGATCCCCATCTGTGCACGTCCCACCACGGGGGCTCACCTGCTGCCTGGTTTGTGGCCTGTTGCCTCAAACCTACAAGAGAAGGGCACTTCTGCTGCTCTTCACAAAATTTCTCCCTGGAGGGACCCCCTTCTTGCTGCCAATGGGTCTGCTCAGGTAGGTTCCCCAGTTCAGAAACTTGCTCCCCTGTAGGTTCCAGGGCATCCTCCTCAAGGTCTGCCTCCTCCTGGACTGTGGAAACAATGGGGGCTGGTTTCCCACACCCCCTACCTCTTCTCTTTAAGGCAGGTCCATGGGCCATACTTTCAGGCCCCAGGGTCTCTTGAACACCATTAGCTGCCATAGACCGAGTGGTCACACATGCCCACTCAGGCAGACATCTCTAAATGTGCCTTCCTCTCCCCCTTAACCCAAGGGGCGCTTTCTAAATCATTGCCTAACAGACAGTCAACAGGCATGGCTGGCCTTACAGCTACTTGAAGAGTACCAGCAACCCCCCCCCGCACTCAAAGGGAACCTGAGCCACCTTGCAGTGGCTCTCTGTGTTGTCAGCGGCAATAACTGTGAAGAATGCCTGAGAGACTACCTGCTCTTCAGAGACCAAGTGACACTTCACAGCTGTCACACTTGCTCCTGTGTCTCTGAGAACCTCCACTCTATGGCCATTGATGGTCACCCACTGCCTGTATTTCTTAATGTTATCAGGCATCTGAGTTTTAGGGACCATCTCAAAGTCTCCTAATGAGACAAGGGACATTTCTGCGGGACCCCACACACCTTGGGCACCCATCTCCTCCCAACCCAGGGCTACACTGGCCATCTGACGGGTTGGTGCACAGGGTGGCACATACTGTCCTTTCTGAGGACACTGGGGATCATACCAACGGTGTCCCACCTGCTTACACTGGAAGCAGAAAAGGGGCCCCCTCTGAACAGGTTTACCTTTTGGGGGTCCTGACTTCTTTTCAGGGGGAGGCTGGGAACCCTTACCCTGGTTCCCTTGGGAATTTCTTTGGGGACCTTTTTGGAACTCCCTCTGTTTACCCTTGTCTCCCCCACTCTTCTGCTGGGGACCATGCCTTCCTTTGGCGGAGTCTCCCAAAAGCCCCTTGTGGACCCTGGTACTGACCCAGTGGTCAGCCTCTTCAGCAAGCTTTCTAGGATTAGTCAACTTGCTATCAATAAGGTGCTGGCGTAGCTCTGGAAAACAATTAGCAGACAAGTGCTCCCTAGCAATAAAATCATAGATCGCTTGAAAATGATCAACATTGTTACCCCTCACGCAACCATCCATAGCTCTGCAAAATAAAGATACATATTCTACCCAAGTCGCTCCCTCCAGTTTCTTACAATTCCTGAACCTCTGTCTATAACCTCTGGAGTGAACCCATACCTTGTCATCAGTGCTTCCTTCATGTGGGCATAAGACATCCTATGATCACTGGGCAAGTCTAACAAAGTATCCCTACCTTCAGTTAAAAAGCGGCCCCAGAACCCCGCTCCCCAATCCTTCTCAGGGACCCGGTGGGGCAACATTGCTATGTCAAAGGCTGCAAACCACTGCCCAATATCTTCATTCTTGTGAAAATCTTTGATGACATCCTTGGCAATATGTACTCTGCTTTCAGAAGGCACAGAGGGTGCGCTGCCACCAGAGGAACTGATCTCTAAGCCCTTGATCTCTAACTCCCTCAACATTCTTTCATACTCCATTCTCATTCTCTCCCTTTCCAAGGACAACTTATTATTCTCTGTTTCCCTCTGACTCTCCATTTTAAGCTTAGCCAACTCCAGCTTCAGTGCCCTATTTCTCTTCCTATCTTCCAGTTGTCTGGGGGACAGGTCTTTGGAATAGATGCTGCTGCCAGGTGGTGACAGCACTGCTCCCTTGGCTGAAAACACTGGCCCATCAATTTGCCCATTTGCATCCCCAACAGGCTCCACCACAAGATCAGGGACATTTCTAGCTTCTACCCAGGCCCTCAGCACCTTTTGGTAGTCTTCCTTTTTAGAAATGCCTGGTGTAGCAATTTTCAATTTCCTGCAGAGATACTTGAGCTGTTTCACAGTGTAGGTTTCCAACCTCTCTTCCTCAAAAGCAAGATCCATAGATGCAACAGATGCTGATTTACTCATGGTAATAAGAATTGGGAGTTTTCAGGAAAAACTAACAGTCCAAGGAAAAAGGATTCTAAAAAAATGTATGTGGGCGTGTTTGGTCTGCACTCACTAGTAGTGTACACCAATCACTGTATATGAAACACAAATGCAAAGTCCAAATCCTCACCGTTCACCACCAATGTTAGATCTGGGGTCTCTAGTTGGCAATGGTATTCACCTTTGTCCAAATAGGGACCCTTACTTCTAAGTCAGGTTAAGGGGATTACACTCCTTAATAACCCCTGCTCACCCCCTTGGTAGCTTGGCACGAGCAGACAGGCTTATCTCAGAGGCAGTGTGTTAAGCATTTGTGAATATACACAGTAATACAGTAAAAACACTGCATATGGACACAACACAGGTTTTATAAAAATAAGTATTCTTTATATAGACTTAAACACAAGACCACAAACGACAATAATCCACAATACTACATTTAGGATTACTTAAAAGATGATTAAAGTCTCTTAGTTCAAGGTGATGGTAAATGCGACAAAGTTCTCAACAAAGCACCTGGATGCGTAACGCAAAGTAAACAAAAGGCTTGCAAAAGAGGAGATGGGTCGGTTAAATGACCCGGGGGAACGGTTGCGTCCTTCCTCAATGCTTGCGCAGAGTAGGGGACTCATCGTGAGCCTTACCGGTGTGGAGGTGATGCATAGATTCTCGGCCTGCGGGCCTGTTGCAGTGCGCAAGATGGCGCCTTGATGCGATGCGATGATCCGGTCGCGATGCGAAAAGATGGCGCCCTTGATGCGACGATGCGATTACGATGCAATGACGCCCTGGCAGCCTTGCGACAACTCTGTACTTTGGAGCCGCGACAGACCCTGCAACACGCTTCTCCGGTGATGCGATGGCGATTCTCTCGATGGCGTCACGCTTCTCCGGTGATGCAACAGCAGGCAGCTTCGATGAACACACGCTTCCAGGGAGATGCAATGAAGGGACGCTTCTCTGGCATTGCAATGATTTCAGCGGGGGGGGCGACACACTTCTTTTTGATGCGTCGCGCTTCCAGCTCCCAGCGGCACGCAAGTGACTGGAGCCAGAATTCCCAGCAAGAAAATTCAGGAGGGAGCTGGCGGTGAAGTCTATTGTCCCTGAGACTTCAGCAGGAGGCAAGCACAGTTCAAGCCCTTGGAGAATATTCTGTAGATGAAAGTCCTTACAAAGTTCCTTCTCCTTTCCCTTGGCAATGAAGCAACCACTGCAGGCCAACCCAGCAAACAGTACACTGACAGAGAGGCAGTCCAAACTCCTGCAGCTTCCTTGGTTCTTCTCCTTGGCAGAAAGGTTTCTTGTTCCAGAAGTGATCTAATTTCTTGGGATCAGGGTCCCAATATTTATACCCCAAAATCCTTTGTTCTCTGAAGGCAGAGAGGCCTCTACCTAGTCCAAACCAGTTCCTGAGCACTTTGTTTACATTACTCTCTTCTTCCTTTCACTATGCAGAGCAGAGACATCAACCGCCCCTCAGGAGGTGGAGCCAGCACAGGGGAGGGAAGATACAGCTCTGGAGCACTCTGTTGACATGATTCGTCCTCTCCTTTCACAGTGCAGGGCAGAGACATCAGACAAGCCACAGGGGGTGGAGCCAGCATTGTAGAGGAAAGGCCCATCCCTATTTAGGTCCCAGGTTCAACTCCTCCCTCCCATCTAGATGCAGATCTCTCTATTCACCACTGGGCTGCCCCAGCCTGTCTCCTGGAATTCCCCAGCCCTTTCACTCACAAACCCAGACAAGGAATACACAACCCAGCAGAGGCAACTCAAATAGTTAGGCAAGCAAATACCTACTTTCTAAAAGTGGTATTTGCAAAGACAGAATATTAAAATAAACTTTACTAAAAGATGTACTTTATTATTCTTAGTTCAGGCATACTAAATTCGAATTTCTACCGTGTTCCCTGAGTCAGTTAGGATTATAAGAATGTAATAATCTAACTGTCCATTCTGGCCTATGAGAACAAGTAGCCTTCAATAGTGAAACACGAAAATGGCTGTAATTCACTATTAGAACATGCTACACACATCAGAGCATGTCCTACCATAGGGGTGTCTAATATGAAGCAAAAGGAAGGTTTAGGGACTGGCAAGTGGTTGCACTTGGCCAAGTCGACATGGCAGTGCTAGACTGCACACAGACCTTGCAATGGCAGGCCCGAGACACACTTTACAAGCTGCTTCTGTGGGTGACACAACCAGTGCTGCAAGCCCACCAGCAGCATTTGATTTACAAGCCCTGGGCACAAATGGCACACTGTACTAGGGGCTGACAGGTACATCAAATAACCCAATCATGGAATAACCAATTAGTACATTAATTTAACATAGGAAGCACTTGCACTGTGGCACTGATTAGCAGTGGCACAGGGCCCAAAGCATAAATCCAGCAAAAACATATCAAAACAGAGGAGGCAATCCGTCAAAATAGAAGGGAGACTCACGCCAATGATGCCAGGTCTAACAAACAATTTCACATTTGATATTGCAGAGCGTTCTGGGATATAGTTTCCATTCATGAGTGAGCAAAAGACAGAAATAATGAAGTTCTTGTTAATGGGAAACTGGAGCTGGCGGTGATTCAGGTTCACTGGGATCAAAAGAAAAGGCATCAAAATTGATGAAGTAGCCAGATGCAGTTCGATCTATCTTTGGTAGCTCAGCAGGTTTTGTTGAACTGGCAGACGTCTCTTGTAGAGGATAATTGACGTAGATATCCGTGTTAATTTGAATTGATATTTGTCTTTCATTATTAGTTTGTTGTTCAATTTGAATAGGGACAAGTTCCATTTCATTGCTGGAAAGTCCATTACTTTGTATTGGTGACTCTTCAAATGTTATGAGTATTTCTGTCTGAACTTCTTGTACGGTAGCGAGTGGAGATCGACGGCTACTCAGGAGTCCACGTGGCCTACTATTCAGTATCAGCCGCATAGTGTGGTTTGATCAGATCAATGGAGACAAATCTCTTTTCTTTTTTGCCGGCAAGAGGCGGAAGAAGTACTCTTCTTGTTCCTTCTGCTGCCATGACAGGGGCAGGCTTTCTGTATAATGGTCCAAATTCTTTTTTGTCTACAATCTTTTATCTGACCAGATCCCTGACCTTTGGGATCCAGGCAGGTCTTGCCGTGACTGATTTTACTTCCCCAGTGGTGGTTCGTTTTACTTTCACGTTGCTTTGTAGTGCTCGGAATTCATGGAGATCCTGTTAAACAGCCAAACATTTATTTATGTCAAAAGGTTTGTCCTCTGCCACTGTGCTTTCATAATCAAGATCAGGTACCTTCACTCTCATCCAAAATAGGACTTCATAAGGGGTGACACCTCCTAGGGAAGTTCTTGGCATATTATTGAGTGTCCTCTGGACCCCCATATAGGTGATTGATCCAACTACCACCCAAACCTAATGCCCTTGCTGTTAAAGACTTCTTTAAGTCCTGTTTTTTCTTCTTCAGTACCGAATTTCCCACAAGGATGGTATGGTGAGGAGTACCGCAGTGCAACACCTAAACTTCCCCTGGCTTTCTTGTAAGCCGTAGAGCTGAAAGCGAGGCCACGGTCAGAGTGTAATGTGCCAACTGCGTATGTCCCTATGAAGACTCGCAAATCTTTTATAACGGTTCGAGTGTCAGCCAAACGCTGTTGCCAAACCCACTGGAATCTAGAGCATGAATCCATTGCCACCAAGATATACGTGTAAGTCCCATCTGATTGTAGGGGGCCGCAGTGGTGCAAATAAACACAAGCGATTGGTCTGTCTGATATCAATAATGGTGTCTGCGCTAGATGTACAACGATGGAACCCTTCATCTGCTGACAGACTTCGCACTTTAGGAAATAATTATTTGTCTATTTAGTTAATCCTGGCCACCAATAGCGTTGTTTCAGTAAAGAAACTGTTGTGGTTACTCCTGCATCTGCAGAACCCAGACCCTCGTGTGCAGCTAGTATTAAGCCTAATCTGTGACCCATGTTTGGTATTACTCTATCCCCCACTCCTGGAATTTGAGCATATAGAAAGTTATTTGCTTCTAACTTGTAGGAGTACTTGAGGGGAAATTTCTTTGGTACAGCAGAGCTGTTTTTGCATGAAGCAATGACAGCTACCATTATGTCTTCGTCTATTTTTGTGCTAGAACGAGTGATTGCAGCTACGGCAGCAGTTTGTGCTGCCACTTTTGTGGCTTCATCACCCAATGCATTCCCTTCAAGTGAACGCCATCACGTTGATGACTCAGCTTGTATATCACGTGAGCTCTTGGTAGTTTGTTTTTCAACTCCGCTACCTGTTCCCAAAGTAATTTATGCTTAATTGTGCAAACTTTTGAATCTTTAAACCCATTCTGGCCCCACTAGTGAAGATATTCCTTGTATGACTGGACACAGTAAAATGAATTGTACACAATAAGTATGGGGGATTTTCGATCCATATTTATTAGTGCCAGTAACAGGGCTTTTCATTATGCTAGCTGCGTTGTGCAGTCTCCTAGAGAATTAGATAATCGCGCATGCAGCACTTTATTTTTGTTTACTTCCTATGGCCTGCTGGGCAGATCCCTCAGTGTAAATAATATACTTATACTGATCTAGAGGCATTATGTCACTCGGGAGAGGATATTCTTACTTGTATTGCAGGAATGCTTGCGTTTTACGTGTAGAATCAAAAATCAGTTGCAGTGAGAGAATTATCCCATTGTATCCATCTTGGATTTAAAGCTTTAGCATTCTTAATGCTTACCTTTGTGACAGCATTTAAGGCCGGTACTGGAGTTACAACAATTATTCGCTTCCCCTGAGCCAGTGCTCTTTCTCTCTTTCTCTCACTACAGCTCTCTGTACTGCTGTCAGAATTTTTTCTGTGGAAGCAAAATGCATTTCTGCATTTGTGCACAAGTGTGATTTATGTGCTATAGGATCCGTTTCACCTTCATTGAAGGTTAGGTATAACTCCGATCGCAAAGTTTGTGGTGTTTACATGCGTGTGTAGTTGTTTGGAAGCTATCATGTCATCTTGTAATGAACGAAGGATATCTGTGTGTTCCTGTACGTTTTGAATTAACAAAAACTTGGATCTACTTAAATGCCACTAAATATAAAGGAACTGGTGAATCCAATGCACAGTTTGAAGGTATGCTCAATGCAATGTCTCTTTACTAGAAGCAGATATAAAAAATCCATCAAATTGTGTCCTATACTTACTCTTTTTGTAGAACAACTGTAGAAGTTTAATCATCACATGCGCTATCATTTAAATACATTTGTCAACTATGCACTTTATGAAAGACCATGAAATATCTTTTGTATAAGTCATATAGCTATAAGCTACCACGAACAAGGAAAACTATAGATTATTACTTATCTTATGCCCTGCCATACCACATGTTTTTTAAATAGTGGTCTAATATGGGCTTTGCCCACCATTGTAACAATACATAGTACATGTGACTTGTTTTTAACTTCTTGATCTGTCTCTTTTATATGCACATATTGTAAATATTGGGGCCCGTATGTGAAAACCCTGCCTCTAGCTGTGTTATTTTTTGAGCCATCCAAAATGGCATTTGTTCACGTTAAATGGGCATTTTCCCATAACCGCGTTCAGTGTTTTGTGGTGTTATTTTAGTTGCAGTACCTTGCATTTGTCCTGTAGGTTTATCCCTTGTAGGTTGAAGTGTGAGAGTTCTCATAACGAACTGTGTTAAATTTCTGTATAATTTTTATTATTTCTTCATGAAGTGGACGTAATCTGCTACTGGCATTGTGTCAATGTCTGGATGCGGTGTGTAAGCCTCTAGGTCTGGCCAAGATGCTCTATCTCTTCCGAGCGGACCGAGTCTTACTTTTTCTTTTGTGTGTGGGAGGGTGCCTCTAAACCAGTTTATGTGCTCCTGGTAGGTGAGCGGAACTTCAGTGTTCTCATATGGACAGTATTCATTTGGTGTTTCATCTTCAATGTAAAAATGAAATGCTTTTGTGCGTGCATATGCTGGTTGGAATTTGAGCCATGAGTAGAATACCTCTGTCCTGAATAATTTGTGTGCCTCTATCACAAAGTTTACAGTCCGACCTAATGCTGGGGCTACATAGTCTGCTAGCTTTAGAGTAAGCTCATTCCTAACATTTTCCGAAATGTTTATCCCCTCTTCTAGCTCTCCTTTCTCCACTGCATTCGCTTGTGCAGTGGCGTCTTCGTAAGCCAATATTGAAAAAACAAATTCAAGGAAACTGAGATAAGGTTTTATGCTCAACAGGGAACTATTTATCCTGCAAGCTTGATAAACCTACAGCTAAACATAGTATATGCCTAATCAGCTGAGGTGGTTTTTGTACCTCCCCCTCCAGACGTCTCTGTATAAATGTGAGTAAGGGTCTCTGAAAACAGCACGACTGATCTACTCAGATTTGACAATTAAATAAGAACCAAAACAACGTTGGTGGCGCCATGTCGTGTAGTTCCTAAAAATCTATATAGGATCTGCCGTTTAGAAAACGTAAAATATGGGTTTGATATCCATAATGATTCCAGATACCCCCACAGGATAGGTTAGTCTACAGTCCTGCTAGCTCACATTGCCTTTATGCGCTCCTCTTACCAAGCAAGGACTAGTCTCTGGCAACTATCAAACATGACAACCCAGATACCTCAGAATAGTGGAAACAGTACAGTACTTTTCGCTCAGTCACTCGTGCTAAGTTTGTCTCAGAAAATACACAGAATAAACGGTGGGGACGTTTTCCAATAACCACTTATTGAACCAGCGTCATTCTAATGTAAAATAGGTGTGCTGAAACATCCATAAGACAGAAACAGATATAAATGATTTAAGCACCATTAGAGTAAAAGGATGGTAGATTCCTACCATAGTGCTAGAACAATGAATACTGGCAGGTATAAACATACATGACAATAAGAAGGCATACTTCTACAATGTAACCCAACCTAGATGTACCTACATGTACCTAGCATGTATGTAGGTGTAGAGCCAAGAATCCCTCTAGGACCCCATTACCTGAAGTGAGAGACTGTGAGACCCCATCCTGGTCTCGAGATGGACACCCCACGAGGGGTGTCACACCACTGCATGCAGGAACCTCAGCGTCTCGCATCAGTGTGTCAGCATGGAGGTCCTTTTCTCCTCTCCCTGCCTCAGCAAAGATATGGTGTTTATATGTCCAAAGTGATACCTTCAGGGGATCTACATTGCTGTGTCATGTCGAACTAGGATGACAGAAGGAATGACCCTTATACATATTTAGTATGAGGAGATGGTAGTCCTCCTGAGATTCCAAGAATCCTCATGCATAATGAATGAGGCTAGTTTTCAGAGAAAACCCCTCGTCATTTAATCAGTACTGTAACTAGATAAAAGGTCAGTACCAAGAACCGTAAAGTAGAAGAATGGCAGGGGAAATATAGGTGAAAGGTTTAATTTCTACATGAGCCTATATCAGGGTGCCTGTATTCAACTTAAAAAATACTTTCAACCACTGATTTTTCACCTCTAGAATATATACCACAGCAGTACCTCCCAAAGGTGAATGGTCTTGGGAGTGGTCTCAGATATGGAAGTCTTCCAGGGCAGAGCAGGCAAAATGTCCCACCATTTGAACCTGCCTGTCAAGGCATTCATGTTTCATGAATGTGTCACTGATGCCTCTGTGGCTGTCTGGCAGATGAATGAATGAATAATCGACTTGTAGAGCGCGAACAATGCCCAAAGGCATCAAGGCGCTGTCCAGATATCCATAGGAGAACCAGCACCACTCTTACCAATGCCTCTGTAGAGGCCTTGGTTTTGGTGGGATGTTTAGGGGGTTGCTTCTTGGCAAGAGCATAGCAGACTTCGATACAGAGAAGTAGCTATCTGGACAGGGGACTTTTTGCACTCCCTTTCCATTCTTTGCTTCAGAGAATCCAACAAAGAGCTGACCAGTCACATTATGGTCTTTTGTGCGGTCAATGTAGAAAATCCAAACACCTTTTTGGGTTGAGCCGATGGAGCCTCTTCTACTCTTTTGAATGGTTAGTTGGCACAAAGGATATTTGAATAAGAAGGCTGACGTAGTCCTTCTCACTGAACTGTCGGGAAGAAGGTGGTGTAGGGTGGTTGCACTGAAAGCCCTTGTAGGTTAGTAACTACGTGCACACAGAAAACAACAATCAGAAAAACTGTTTTCAGCACCAGGAGTTGCAATGAGCCACTAGCCAACATCTGCTCAGCACTGTCTGCTCTAGTATTCAGTGATCCTGCTAGATAGTTGGCTTCCAGAAAGTTGTTCTGTTGGTCCAGCCACCCCCAAAGGCATGGGTGGTCCTGACACAGTATCCAGGACTCCATTTTGCCCTGCCTGTTGGAATACCACATTGTGGTTTATGTGAGACCTGCCGTAGCCTCCCTTAGATGGATGGCAGGAGGGATTTCAGAGCCAGATGGATTTCCCACAGCTTCAGACAATTAATATGGAGCTATCTCTCTGTTTGAGACTACAGGCCTCTGACTCTGGAGAAGTGTGGCTCACTGGTTAGAGCGGCAGACTCTGAAGCAGAGATCAGGCCCGGGACCAGGGTTCAAGTCCCAACGCGGCAGGGTCTTGAGCTCAATATCCACGGACTCGATAATTCTCGCCTCGGCGCCTACTCTAATCATGGGTCCCAAGCTGTAACTCTGGGCAATAGCTTGATTAATCTCCACAATGGCCCCTACAACACTGGGATGCCTGGCTTCACCTTGGGGGTGCCCAGGAGGGGCATCTAACAGGGAGAGCCAGGAAGGGTTCCACTGCGTTATACAGCGCCGGGATGCCCCGTTGGGGCAGGTGTGCGCTTTACAAAATACACTACATTTACATTTACATCTCCACCTCCCCCAGAGCCCCTGCCAACCCAGCAGTCATGCATCTGTCACAATTATGAAATTTGGGTGGGGAACGTGAGTGACCTGCCGCTGGTGAGATTGGTGCTAGTCTGCCACCACAGAAGATCATGGGCCTTCTCCTACAAGATCTGGACAGCCAGAGAGGCATCTCTAAGCTGTGGCCACGGAAATGTGAGGGTCCACTGCAAGGCCACATATGACATCTGGCATTCGGTTTTGAGGTTTAAGTCCAGAGCCATCCTCATGAGACCCAGGGCTAATTAAGAAACATCAGAATCACATCCTGTGGTGGTAGAAAGACCATGACCACCACAGTGTCTAGGATAGTCCCAATTAAGGAAATTATCTGTGTGGGGCTCAGGTGGGGCTATGGCTCCTTGTTAGAAAACCCTATAAACGTCAGGATTACAAGAACTGTCCGGAAGTGGCTCATGTCTGACTATAGCACGCCCACTTATGTCATTGAGTTGTTTGTGTAAATCTAAATTTTTTATGTATTAATGCCCCATACACTATGATATATTGCACATCAATTATGCCTACTATCCTACGCATATTATATCATAAAATAGCTGCCTTCTGCACTACTCTTGCCGAATAACACATGCAAGCAATACTGTCTTAAATACTGGGCAAAAGACAAATGTAACCAAGCCCTATAGCACATACTGGGCCAAAGGAAATTTATCAAATTCCTGTAGTGGTCCAAATGGGTAATATACCTAGTCCTGGACCACATACTGGGCCAAAGACACCAGCATCTTGCACTGCTCACACACTACGCCAAAAGACAAACACACCCAGGCTTACACAACACGGTGTGTCAAAGGAAAAATATGATTTGTACCTCAGCACATGAATCAATTTCCTAGCACTCATGTGATTCACAATCATAAAATAACATAGCGGCCTAATGATCATGTTATTCTGTTTCAAGAATATCATGAGTCATTATCAAACAGCGGCCTGTTTTGGGAAGCTCCTGCTTGGAGTGGCTTGTTTGAGGTTTGTGTGGGATGATTAATGAAGCCAAATTTCAGATTTGGGAAGGTATTGGTTTATGCTTCTTATTAAAATAATGTTTAGGCTTTTGGGCCTTATTGAGACTGTCTTCCAGGTTGGTGAGTCTGTCTCAGTTTTGGGTGGCTATGCCGAAGAACTGTTTTGGGGAGATGTTGTTGTGGTTGGTGAGCTAATTTCTGTTTCTAGTTGCAAAGATGTTTGTGAAGTTATGTTTCTGCTTTAGGGACTGGGCCGGATTGGCTGTAGTGGCATCAGACTTTTTCCTGGTGGGCTGGAAAGGTGGGGGCTGGTTTTGGATCAGTGGGGGGGACGGTTTTGTTACTGGCTCCAGTTGTGCAGCAGCTGTCTGACCCTGTGCCTCATGGGAATTTTGTTCACCCTAAATTGGCAGGGTATGCTCAGACGTGAGTCCCTTGCTCACTTGGCCACTGGATTCAAGATAGCCTGGCTGATGAGGATTATGAATCCGAAACCGGTCCCAGGATGCTTGTTTCCGGTCCAGGGAAGACTTGGCTTGGCAGTTCGGGCTGGACTGTTCCCATGAGGCACAGGGTCAGACTGATTTGCATATGGCCATGTCTGAACTGGGGTGGCTGAGTGAGCTAAAGAATGGTGATGGATTAAACCCATATCAGTTGACTGGGGGTGAGTGTTTGATTTGCTCAAACGCTCCGTCCATCATCCCCTTTTGTATCGCTTAAGGGATGTTCCCTTGAAGGAAGTAAGTCCTCTTTAGAAACTCCTCTTTCAGGTTTAAGCAGCTTGTTTTTAGAGGTTTTGATCTAAGATGGGGAAATGATCTTTTCCATTGACTGGGAGCAGTGTCGGGGTGGGGAGAGTCAATTAATGGGTACTGGACTCCACTTAAATCACTTGGAGTCAAGGTATATGCCTCAGGTGACAAATCAGGTCAACTATTGTATTGGCTGGCAACCCGCTAAGACTCTGACCAAGCGGTATACAGTGATGCAGGACTCATTGGGTCGTCCCCAAAAGGAGCTCCCCATGATTGCTCAGACCTTTGCTGATTTTTATTGATGGTTATATTCGTGGTGTCTTCCGCCGCCGGCAGAAGTCACAAATCCCCTTGTAGACAGTATACCACTGCCGGCTATACCCAATGTCTTGGCCAAAGAGCTTGACCAAGCCCTAATGCTTGAGGAAGTGAGTGCTGCAGTGTTGGGGTGGCAAGCCGAGAAAACACCCGGCCCGGATGGGTACCCTATTGAACAATATAAACGTTTCTGTGTGATCATATGTCCCCACCTTTTGAACTTTTATACAGTCGCACTGCAGCAGGGGCCCTTTCCACCAGAGTTAGATTGCGCTACAATAGTCCTCCTGCCCAAGGACGGTCTCCATGGGGACCAGTGTTCCATCTACCGCCTGATTTCGTTGATCAACACTGACATCGGGATCTATGCAAAAGTGTTAACTGAGTGACTTACCTTACCTCGTCTAAACGGATCAGTGTGTATTTATGTTGGGCCATAGCACGTGCCACTGTATTAGGAGGGTCCATATGGCGCTGTCCCAGGCACCGGATCTTGACGGCACTCTGGCCCGCTTGATAGTTGATTTCACCAAAGCCTTTGATATAGTGTCATGGGCCTTTATGGATGGTGTTCTTCATCGAGTTGGCCTAGGGGAAGGATTCCGTTGTATGGTTTGGCTTCTATACAACTCCCTGACTGGTCAGGTTCAGGTGAATGGAGCCTTATCCTCTGCATTTCCCATCTAGCGGGCACGTGCCAGGGGTGCCCACTGTCCCCATTGGTCTTTGCATTGATGATAGAGCCTCTGGCGCGGTGGATACACTGTGATGCTCAGGTGTCGGGCTGGTGATGGGGGACTGAACTCGAAGACCGGGTAGCGCACTACACGGACAATATGCTCCTGTTCTTGAGAGATCCACAGTGCTCAGGGCTGCGCTGCCTGACACTCCTCTGGCTGCACGATGAGGCATCCAGGCCTCAGCTTAATGAGGGCAAGTCCTGCTTAGTGGTGGTAAAGGGTGACGCCTTGGGGCCGCTCTGGTGCCCCAACATTCCTACCCAGTATAATTCTTTTAGGTATTTAGGGGTGCATGTGTCCCCCATTCCGGATCTGGCCTGGGCACTCAACTTTCAGGGCTTGTACCAACGGCTGGATCAGGATCTCAGCTGCTGGGCCATGCTGCCATTGAACCCTAGGGGGCACACAGTGGCCCTTTTTAAAATGGTGTGCTCACCGCACTATCTGTACATGTTGAGTAATTACCCTTATCACATTCACCGCAAATGGTTCCACTCCGTGACTGCTAAAATGACTAAAGTTGTGTAGGCTGGTGGTCAGCACAAGATGTTGTTTCATTCACTGCGTAAGTCTTTTGATGGCGGCCTGGGTCTATCAGATATATACTTATACTATCTTGCAGGCCATATGGTGCTGATTAACGATTGGTTCACAGGGAGTGGGACAATCTGGCGTATCAGTTGGAAATCCACTTGCTGGTTATAGATGGCTTGCTCGATCTCCTATATGGGTGGGTTTACTGGGTACACTGCCTTCCTACATGGTGTTATTCCTCATATGCTAGAAGGTGGCCCTTCACCTCACTGTTTGGGACTGTTGCCTCACCGGGATGACTTCTCTATGGAGTGGAACATGGCTTGATCAGCTCTCGACTCTGGACGGTTTTCTGCAATGGGATTGCATTGCGATCTCGTACCTGGGGGATGTCTACAAGGGAGGGCATATTATGCAATTTCAGGAATTACAAGCTAATTACTCTATATCTAATTCGCAGTTCATTAGGTATCACCAGTTGTGCCAAAGCTTGTTGGCCCATGAACTCCCAAGTGAGTCCCCGCTTGAATATAATCCATTGGAGGCAAAGATTTTCTTAAGGCGGCTTGGTAATGGAGCCAGCTCTATGATATTTTGCTCCTTAGTAATCCATGCCCCGGGCGGCCTCGATAAGGTCTGACAGAGGTGGGCATCCTGGGTGGGAGATCTAGATTAGGAGGATTGGAGGGAGGCTTGCATGGCACCTAGGGAGCTGGCAACCTCGGTGAGGTTGCGTATGGAACAGTTCAACAACCTGAACCTGAACGTACCTCACCCCGATGCGCTTTCAACATTTACGCTCCAATGCACAAGCAGTGTGCGTGCTGCACACTTCCTGCAGCAGATATTTCCATGTAATTTGGAAGTGCCCGGTGCTGAGGCCCTTTGGAAGGTTGTGGGTCGAATACTATCCAATGTCCTAGGACGCTCCCTGGAGCTAATACCCCGTGTTGTGTTACCAGGGCTTATTGAGGAGGTGGGGGCCCTAGAGTTGAACATGCTTTTCTGAGAACAGCTTGTCTGGTGGCCAAGCGGGATGTGGCCTGTGTCTGGAAACAAAAAAAGCCGCCGACTGTTAGAAGTTGGTATGCAGGGATGGACTGTTGTGCACATCAGGAGAAGCCGATTTTTGAGGCCTGTGGCTGTCCGAAGAAACATGTACGTATATGGGTGAAATGCTGTAACTTCTGTGGTTTATCAATATGATGATGCACCGCTGTGTACAATTGATGCTGTGTACAATTGATGCTTGGGCTTGCTGTTATGCCCTGCTTGTACAACGACCAAACCCTGCACTGTTTTCTGCTGTGTCTTGCCGCAAACCTTTCAATAAGGTTGGTTATAAAAAAAATGTAAAATTCACTTTTCGTCTTTTACCTTCTGGTGTCCTTGGGCCACCTAATTACTGGATCTAAAAGAGAGAGCGCAAAACTGAGTTAGAAATTGTAGAGGTGCACCATATCCATGAGCAGTCAGCACCCACATATATAGAGGACTTTAATCATGTTTAAACGTGATGTAGGGGTACGGATTAATGTGCCAGAATTTGCATAGAGTAACGCAAAGTGTTTCGAAAGCATTAATACCATGTTAATTTAGAAGTGTTGCTTGCAGTGGAGAACTAATTAGATTAAGGAATGGTCAATAGATCATTATTGTATTGGCTGCCTTATTAATATTCATGTATTCTTATAATGCGATAGAGGTGATTAAGTTAGAAAATGTATTTAGAAAATGTATTCTGCTTTAATGATGAAGGCCTAAGGAACCAAAATGTATTGTTCAGGTTAGGATGTGATACACATAAACGTGCAGGGGCCTAGTCATGAAAATCGTGTAGGCCAGTTTGAAAATGCTTCGTTTGACATTTAACCATAGAATTGTTTTTAAGAAAGCTGCTTTTAGAAAGTCAATTGCAACATCAGGAAACTGTGAGCCGATTCATATGTGTTCCCTTGCAGGTGCAAGTCTAAGTAGAGATTGTAGAAGAAGGGCCCATTGTGTATGAGCGTTAGGATGGTAGATTCAGACATGGAGGAGTGACTGCGGAATTTAGGGAAGCAACTTCAAGAGAAGAAGAGTCTGGGGCCCAAGGACGTTTCCAACGGACAAGGATGAAGATGTCGTAGTGGAAATTTCTGAAAGTTAACACCTTGGAGAGGGGCGTACCTTAGGGCGTGTCGTCCATATTGTGGGGTTTTGTATTAGGGACAGCACCCCGAAGGAGAGCAGAGAGCAGATGCGCAGGAGGGCAAAGGAAGCAGTTGGTCAGGCAGAGAGCTTTGCTATGCGAGAGGGGTTCTTAGGCCAGGTCCGAACTAAGTGAGTGTACTTCTTTGGAAGTCACCACGGCTGACACCTTTTGATAGGAGGGAACCTTGTTAAGTAGGGATGTCACTCAGTATAGTGTAGGGACAGATTAACCTGAATTTATTCCTTCCTTTTCCGATGCCTACTAAAACCCAGGTTATAGCAATTCTTGTTAGCCTGATGATTTTGGAATTGATCCTTGTATTGTTTCTTAGTCAGCTGAGACTTTTCCGTAGGATTATGTTTGTATTAGTGCCTGTTTATCTTCTGAACCTTTTGCTGAGGTGTTTATACACCCAACTGTTTTTAGCTTTATAATAAATCTTAAAACTCAATCTTTAGTCAGTGGTTCTTTGGGGAAAGCAACGGGGATTGTTGAAGTTGAGGGAAAATTGTTTGGATGGATTACCTTCTACACTCTATGACAGGTAAAAAGGTATAGTCGACCTGTGACGGGATTCTGGAAAATGCTATTCTGATTCTAGAGAAATAATCCCGCCTTTCCAGTTGGTAGCAGAGTAGGATGGTTTATCTTCTGGAGTGATGGTAATCTAGGGTAGGTTAAGATTTTCCCAAGGCCCATAGAAATCTGGAGATCAGCGTCCAGAAGACCACGGACGGAGGATGGCGTTCCATGGAAAATGACAGAGAGTGACGGTGCGGCAGAAAGCAGCAGGTCGTAAGAGAGTGAGTATGAAAAGGGTCATGCGTGTTAGATTGCGGTGTGCATTGTGTTGTTGAATTGTATTGTCTAGCGGAGTTGAGTGCCTGTAGTGTGAAAGGAGATCAGGTTGGGAGCGCGCGCAACCGGTGAAAATCTTAGACTCGAGGAAAGTTTAAGTGGTTCGGGTGTGTCGACCATTGTAAGGGGGTCATGAGGTACCATTGATCGCCCGCAGGACCGAGATAGGGGGAACGAATGTGTGAATGTATGGGTAACGGACGCTGGTCGGAAGTTGCCGTGAGTTTGTAACCTATCAGTTGAGGCGATTGTCCGTTCGTTTTGTGGACAGACATTTGCCAGTTCGGTGACAATTACAGTCAGACTGTGGACGTACAGTCAAGGAAGTGGTTGCTTGGTCGGAAGTGATCATGTCAAGTGTATGATTGGGACGCATGCATGACCGGGAGACGAGCGGAGAGAGGAGGGGAACTGCTGCAGAGCGGAGGCGAGTGACGTCAGAAGGAGCCGTGCTGGGATAGGACAGTTAGTGAGGAGCCGCGCTAGGATAGGGCGGTTAGTGTAAAAGCCGTGCTGGGATTGGTGGATAGTCATTGGGAAGTAAATGAGCACTGTAAACAAGGAAACGTTGTGGGTTTCATCATGAAATGTTTAAAAGGATTGGAAAGCTGTTTTAAGGGAGAAAAGAAATTAGAACCTCGGGTGGGGAAGAGGCTCCACCCGAGGATACGCCAGCTCATTACATGGCTACGAATGTTGGGTTGCATACCACATTGTGGCTTGAGAACTGGTGTAAGATGACTGACGGAAGTGAGGAATTGACTTTTCCTAGGTACGGGACATTCAGATTGGAGGTGTTGTACCAGTTAAAAGCGACTATGGCTTCTTTGCGACCTTTGCCTAGACCAACACAGTTTGAAGCATTAAATGCATGGACCAGGGCAGCATATGAAAAGAATAGAGATAGAAGACAGGAAAGAGTGAAAAGATCAGTTAGGGCGGTACAGGACGTGAGGTGGGATGCACTGGCCAAGAGGTGGAGAGTGCAGACCATTGAGGGAGACAGACTATACCCATTGTTGGTCAATGCAGGGGATGCGCAGAGAAAGAGTACAGAGGATGATGACAGTGAAACAGACGACAGCCTGATAGAGAGACTGTTGTCGGAGAGACCACCTCCATATAATCCTGAGATAGAGGGGAGGCCAACATCACCAATGGGCAGGGAAGCACCTGTAGAGGACGGTGGCGTCCCAATGGAGAGTGGCTTGGGCCCAGTAGGGGACAGGTCCGGCTCGACGGAAGGAGAGAGGGTACCCCAGCTTTCCCCAGAGACAAGAGTAGTGGGAAGATTTATGGTACAGAAGGTACACAGTGAGGAGGGGGTCAGTTCTCAGAGACTGCCAGACGCCCTTACGGTGCCTGTCACTATAGGTCCCATAGTATCAGAGTACAATCCAGAACAGACACAAAGCGAGAGTCTGCCACAAACAGACAGGGAGAGAAGTACTAGCGAAGGAAGGAGCAATGTGGCGGACGGGTGAAGCCAATGGCCGAAACCTATAGAAAGGAGTACCCCGTTGGCAGCATCGGCAGATTCATCCGGAGAACACGGGGGTTTGAGAGGTCCGATGGATCTGAGGGGACCAAGGCCAAGGTCAATCAGGGAATTAAGGCCAGATTTGGCCAAGGTCAATCAGGGAATTAAGGCCAGAGGTCCAGGCCCCTCCAGTACCGAGGGCAACAGTAACTAAGTTCAAGGCGGCAAAAGGGGGGACTTCCGCTCCTAGAGCTCCGGTTCCCCAGCCACCAAAGATTACGGCAGGGAACAAGGTTTACCAGCAGATGCCTTTCATAGTAGAAGGGGATGAATGCTATCACTTTGACCCAGTGACAGGAAGATGCCTGGTAGAGGAGGAAGACTGTACTCTCGGAGCAGTACTGGAAGTAGACCAGAGGGGACCATTTGTAGAAGCTAATGTGGATGGACATCACACCACCTTTTTGGTGGATACTGGTGCTACTCATTCTACTGTACAGTCTGCAGTAGTCCCTAACCTACCACTTTCCGGACAGACTATCCAAGTTGTAGAAGTTGCAAACAGGAGAATGACTAACCCACTGACTGAGCCAGTCCCAGTAAGAATAGGGAATTTCAGAGACAGACACCAATTCCTGGTGTGCGTTTCTAGCCCTGTGTGTCTGTTAGGAAGGGATCTATTGTGTAAACTTAACTGTACCATCTACTGTACACCTAAGGGGGTAGAATTACAGACGAATGATGATGATGCTGCGTTTAAGGTTGCGAACACACATGTGTGCATAGAACTGTATCATGCATTAACAGTGGAGGAACTCCCCTGGGATCTGAGAGAGACAGTCAGGCAGGAGGTGTGGGACTTTACAGGAGAGGAGATCGGCTTGATCAAAGGAGTAGAGCCAGTTAAGATTCAAGTGAGACCGAATGCAGAGTTTCCAAGAACACCCCAATACAAGTTGACACCAGAAATAATTGCGGGAATAAGACCTGTGATTGAATCCATGATTAGACAGGGAATTCTAAAGTAATGGGCAGTCCATGCAACTCTCCGATCATGGGTTTGCAGAAGCCTAGCGGGAAGTTCAGGATTGTGCAGGATTTACGAAAAGTGAACAACATAGTTGTTCCATGCTGTCCAGTGGTACCGAATCCATCAGTGATATTGTTTCAGATACCGGCACAGGCTGAGTGGTTCATGGTGATAGATTTGTGTCAAGCTTTCTTCTCGATACCATTGCATGAGGAGAGCCAATTTCTTTTTGCATTAAAGCTGGAAGATCGCGTGTTAACATGGTGTCGTATCCCTCACGGGTATACAGAGAGCCCATTGATCTTTAATCAATTGTTGAAAAGGAATCTTGAGAGTCTAGTACTGTCCCAGAACTCGGTTCTCGTACAGTACATAGACGACCTCCTTGTTGCATCAGAGACAGAAGATGCTTTGTTGAACCATCTGGCAGAAAATGGTCACAAGGTATCTCCCAGCAAGCTACAGTACTGTTTGTCTGAAGTCCAGTATCTGGGACACAGAATAGAGAAGGGTAAAAGAAAGGAATTGATGAAGCCCAAAAACTAAAATTCTTTATAAATGATGACACAATCCACTATCATACTTACCAATCAATACCAGGCCCATAAACATAGAGAGTGAGGTGAATAGATCATTATGGTTTTTATGACTTTAGGCAATAAACTATCTACAATAAACAAGACCAGCTTGTCGTTTTAAAAAGTTTATTTTTAAAATTCACAATTGAAAAATCTTAATTAACTCTCTTTATTAAAATCAAGCATTTAGTTTTATTAATTCAAAACACATAATCATTGGCACAATGTAAGCTGTCAAGTTAGAATTGATCAAAATGATGAATTTAAGAAATCATAAATTTTTCTCTAAGTTAATTTTCTAACCTGAAAGAGAAACAAATAATATTAAACAGTGGAATGCTTACAATCCCAAGGCAATCTGACAGCGCTTCGCCCCTCTGGAAAAGACAGTCCCAAACCCCTCAAGAGAGCCAATTTTATATCATTTTTCGCTCTCAAAACTAACTAAATGTAATATTTTAGAAAAGTTCAGCACTATGATTGGATGGTGGCTGTCAGGCCACCTCAGCTACCAGTCCAGAGAATATGCGCGTCACTATGCCATTGTCCATTAGAGTGACATCAGCTTCCGAAGCTTTGCAACAAAAAGTTGCCAATCTACTTCCACCGAAAGCTCGGCAGATTCATGCCTGTCACTTCCTCGGCCTTGAATAAGAACATTCAGAGCAGTCCATGGAAATAAACTTCTTTGTTAGAGTCTCTCTTTTTTATAAAAAAAGTCAGAGCCACGAGGAGTAAGTTCAATAAACTCTTGCATGGAAAGTTTTTTTTTTCAACGTGCAGCTTGGCTCCAGCTTCTGCTCAGTTCAGGCCGACCAACTTTTCTCCAAAGCAAAGACTAGGCCTCAGCTCACTCTTGAGCTATTATTTAAACAAACACAAAAAGAGTGATTAATTCAAGTAAAGCAAACCCTTCTGTACCACCCAGTCCCTTATTAATTATTAATTAACCCACTAATAAAAAAACATTTAGCAAAAGCAAACATATAAAGCAGCACATAAAATATCCACCATTCTTCATGTAATCCAGCTTTATGTTTCTGAAAGAATAAAAAGATAATTAAATGATACACAGACAGACAAACACAACATAAGACTTACATTAAAGCACATAAAATAAGCACATGCCATAAATGATCAGCTGCATATTAATGGTGACAAAGACAATAGGACAGACATAACAAACAGGACAATATTAATAATGTGTTACAAAAACAGACTTGCAAATGCAACAAGAGCACATGTAATTAGTTTCCCGCGTGTATATGTGTGGTGCAAACTTAATCTAGGTTGGGTTAATAAAACAAATCATGCAACAGTTCATTAATTACTTTAGTTAATGTTATGGGAAATTGAATCCACAGGCCAGAATAAAATATTTTCTGCAGCCCACTTCATCAACTCCCTCATCTGGTGATTTTAAAATCACCAAACAACACACAAAAAATGTATAATTTTTTTTTACCCAATTTAGAGACAACACAACACTGAATTCTCTCGATATTAGTTTCCCTAAACCCCTGTTTCAGCTGTCTGATTATCTCTATCAAACTGAACTCTTCGCATTTCTTCTAATTCATATTCCTTTTCTTGTTCCTTTCTGAGTTTATAAATTCTTCTCTTTTCATTCTGACGCTTCCTCCTCTTGTGAATCAAACAACTAATTTTTAGCAGCATTATCATTATAATAATGACAATTACTGGATAGGGCACTTTGCCAATGATTGAACTGCCAAGTTCTGAAAACCAATCTTTAATAACCTCCATTCTCTTCCCAATTTTCTCAGAAAAGGTCTCCTCCTCCATGGGTTCTATTTCCTCATGGAAGTGCGTGATATTTTTAACGAGTAACTCTATATCCCGACTTTTGTCAGGTATATAATTACAGCAATGTTGGACATGCAAGACCCCACAGACTCCACCCTCTTTTGCAAGCAGAATGTCTAAAGCAAGACGATTCTGCATAACCATACTTCTGGTAGCAACAAGTTCTGTGCTAACCAATTGGAAACCACTTGCAGTATCAGTTGACAACCTATCTACAATTGTAGACACTTTTCTAATTTTGATAGAATTCATTGTAATCCCCACCATAGGAATAACAGCACCAAAAATGTCTCCCAGGATTTCTGTGAAACTCTCTCTTTTGTACCTATTCTCATTCAAGTGTTCACCAAATTCAAAAGTACCCTTTTCATTTCTGTCAACATGAAATATTTTTGGAAAGACCAGGCCAAGATAACATGTCCCGTACCAGTGGTCCGGGAGGCTAAAATAAGCCTTATTGCCACAAATAAAATAAATTCCAGGGAAAATTGGATCCTTTCCACCTTTGAATCCCCATCCCCCTTCAATACGATAAGTATCTTCACATTGACTAGCACCTACAAAAAGGTTATCATATAGGGTATTATCTTTTCTAATGCAAAATTTACCACTAACTGGTTCATCTATATTAATTGCTGCATTAGTATTAACACCATTTAACTTGGCATCTTCTAACTGCCAGTATTTGGATTTAGCATGTTTTAGTTTTTCATTTCTTTTGTAAACAGCCCTCCTCTCCTCAACCATGTTAAGAAAAGTTTTTTCTTCAGCTCTCATTTTGCATGTTAAATTATTTCTATAGGCATATTCATAGTTTAGTTCATTAGTAACTAAAAAGAATTCCCTCATCTGCTTCACAGACCTTACTTTGTTTAGGCTATTTACAATTTTGAGATTTGCAAAAACCTCATCAAAGTCTGAGTATCAATACTCCAGACGACCAGTTTGATAAAACAGGCTAGCAATCACACTACAAGTAATGCCATAAGTGAGAGGTAACATATTATATGTCACCCCCTCAGAAACAGAGGCAGGTAATTTTATGCACACGTAGCAATCTTTGACATTCATTACTTTGACATATTCAGATAAAAGCCTTGAAAATGAATTGGTTGAAAAATCACCAATAGATCTATCTTGATGAGACACTGGATCATGATTAATAACTCTACTGGACTTGCCAGCATGCTTCTCATGATTAGACTCTACTTTACTAGTTATATTAGCCTTAGATTTTTGCTTATTAACATCAAAAGGATAGACCACAGCTAAAATTAGCCAAAGTAAAATTAATAATATCACACAAATTAAGGTCCTTTTACAACACTTTTTAAAAATTGAACACCTAGAAGTATCTGATCTAGGCATTTCCAAAAACAAAAATTTTAAATAAGAATGTAAGTATAAACAAAATTATATCCCCCCTTTTAAATTTTTTTTTATTTATTTTTTTTTAAAGATTTTAACCCTAAACAGTTTTTCTTCGACCTTGTGTCACAAAATATGTCTTCTTTAGCTAAACAGAATTTCTTCGACCTAACGTCACCTAACAAATTTTCTTCAGCCTTATGCCAGGAAACAAAAGTTACCTAACACATATTTTCTTCAGCCTTATGCCAGGAAATAGATCCTCAACTAATTTCTAACAATTTTAATCTCTGTCACTTTCTAAAAATTCCTGACCACTGCTTTCCACCTCAACAATAGGTGGAATAATAATATAGGTCCATTCTGGAGATTTATATTTTTGGTTTGGCCTAATTACTCTTTTTGTCTTGCGAGTGATAACTTCTATTTTCTTGTTTTCGCCTTCAATTTTTTTTCAAGTTCACTTCCTTGACTAGAAATCTCATTAACCTGTTCCTTTGATTTCTTCACTAGTTTGAATTTCAAATTATTTTCAGGCCAAATGTCTCCTTTTCTCAAGACTTTTTTCTTTGGCACACTTTCGTTACATTCAGTTTTCCAAGCTCTTTTTCTGTGTTTTCTTATTTCAGAATCTTCATCACTTTCAGTGTCTGTATCAGAGACATCAAATCTGTACCTAGGAACTTCTTTACTCGGCAACTTCACTCCGTTTGAAACAATATCTTTACTGGTACTTGGCAATTCTTCTTCTTCAGGAATCACCTTCAGCTTCCCAGTTTCAAGCTTTTTGTTTACAGAGCTACTTCTTCTTTGCCTTTCAATGGTATCGCTCAGATTTTCGTCTCGCTCAGAATTTTCTGCTTCTTCTGAATCTCTCTTTACTCTCAGAGATTCTTCTTCAAGCAAATCATCATCATCAACACCTCGATTTCCAGTTTTCAGATCTTCTTTATTCAAGTTCTGACTTCCATCTAGATTCTCTTGATGTTGATCTTCTTGTTGATCATCAGAATCAGAATCAGAATCAGAGTCAGGATCTTCTGGGTCTCTTTCTGAATCTGAATCAGCTGTTGTATCACCTTCTTCATCAGAATTTTCAGGAGGTGACACACGAATTGTATGGCTTGGATGAATCCACCTTCTCAGTCCTCTGCACTTTATTGCATTTGTTGTTATTAGGATTACTTGACATGGCCTCTGCCACCTTGGTGATAAACAGTTCCTTCTTCGGTGAACCTTTGTTCTCACCCAATCACCGGGTTGCAAATCATGAGCTTGTACCTTTTCTTTTGAAATAATGTCAGTTCCCACCTGATGAAATACAGAATGCACTACATCAGATAGATTTCGGCAGTATTCAAAAATTGCACTATCATTAATACTCATTAATTTGCCAACTGGAACAAATGCTTGTCTCATCACTCTGCCCATCACAATATCATATGGGCTAAGACCTGTCTTTTTATCTGGGATGCTTCTCATTGACATTAGAACAAGTGGAAGTGCATCTGTCCACTTTACTCCTGTAGCATCACACATCTTTGCGATCCTATTTTTGATAGTGCCATTTATTTGTTCAACGACACCTGATGCCTGTGGTCTGTAAGCACAATGCATTTTTTGTTCGATGTCTAAAGCTTTACAAATCTTTTTCATCAAACTGTTCTCAAAATGAGTTCCACAATCATTTTCAATGGTAACCGGCAATCCATACCTAGGTATGATTTCCCTTAGAAGTAACTTTGCTACAGTAACAGCATTAGCATGACGAGTTGGGAAAGCTTCCACCCATCTTGAAAACAAACAAACAAATACCAAAATATAATGTAGACCATTATGCCTTGGCATTTCAACAAAATCCATCTGCAATCTGGTAAAAGGACCACCCTCCCGTCCTATGATTCCCATGCTTACAACAACCTTTTTGTTGGCATTCATCTGTTGGCAGGTCAAACATCTCTGAGAAAGTGACTCTGCAATTGTTCTGAACTTTACATTATACCATGTTTGTCTGAATAATCTAATCATGGACCCTTTACCTACATGTCCATGACCATGAAACAATCGTGCCATATCAGCAATCATGCTGTCTGGCATTACAACTCTTCCATCCTTGTGTACCCAGATCCCGTCTTCCTCTCTTGGTCTGCAATCACCTTTTAGCCATGTGTCTTTCTCTTCCTCACTTGCCTCATCCTGTAAATCTTTTACTTCCTGCCATGTCTCCACTACAGAAATTAGCATGAGAGAATTCATTGTGTGACTTTCGTCTTTTTCCCGATTGATTGCGTAATTGTTTCTGTCACAATATTTTGCCATCTCATCTGCAAAAGCATTTCCTTTGGTAATGTAATCATCACCTTTTTTATGAGCTGAACACTTCACTACTGCTATTTGTTCTGGTAACTGAATGCCATCAATCAATCTTTTAATCAATTTTGCATTTCTAATTGGTGTTCCTGCAGAAGTTAAATAACCTCTATTGGACCAGAGTTGTCCATAATCATGAACAACACCATAACCATACTGACTATCAGTCACTATGGTTACTCTTTTGCCAACTGCTTTTTCACAGGCTCGAATTAAACCAATTAATTCCGCAATTTGAGCGGAACGAATTCCATCCAAAGGTGAACCTTCAACAACATCTGAAACTGTACACACTGAGTATGCTACTCTCAGAATCCCTTCATCATTTCTCAAACAAGATCCGTCAACAAAATATATTATATCTGATTCCGGTAATGGGACATCTTTTATGTCCTGTCTTGGTTTTGTGCAGTAATCTACAACATCCAGGCATTCATGATCAATGTCATCCTCATTACTTACCTCAGTAATAACTCCATCAGGTAATAATGTGGAAGGGTTCAAGTTCACACACCTAACAACTGATACGTTGTCTGAACCCAAAATTGTTTTCTCATATTCTGTCAGTCTGCTGCTTGTTAAATGTTGAGTTCTACTTCTGGTAAGGAGAATTTCAACTGAATGAGGTACATATACCTTTACAGGAAAACCCATAATGATACCCTCACTTTGCTCAAGACTTACACTTGTTGCTGCCACTGCTTTTAAGCAACCTGGCAAAGCTTTTGCAACAGGATCCAAAACAGCTGAAAAGTATGCAATTGGTTTTCTCAAGTTTCCATGCCTCTGAATAAGGACTGACAATGCACAACCTTCTCTTTCACTGCAGTAGAGTTCAAATTCCTTCTCATAATCTGGCATACCCAGAGCAGGAGCTTCACATAAGCTCTTTTTTAACTGCTCAAAAGCTTCCAGCTCAATTTCTGACAATTTTATTGGATTTTTTACATCTGCCTTTGTTAATCTCTGAAGTGGTTTTGCAATGACTGAAAACCCACTAATCCATTGTCGACAGTAACCAACCATTCCTAGAACCATTCTCACCTGTCTCTGTGTTGTTGGTGGTTGTATTGCTCGAATCATTTTAATTCTCTCAACTGTCACTTTTCTGGTTCCCTTTGCAATTCTGTGACCAAGATATTTCACTTCTTGTTTACAAAACTGCAATTTTGCTGGTGAGACTTTATGTCCCTCATCTGCCAAACGATTTAACAGGGTGATGGTATCAGTAACACAATTTTCTCGTGTTTTGGCTGCCACAAGCAAATCGTCAATGTACTGTACCAATGTGGAATTACCAGGCAACACTAGATCTTCCAGGGGTTTCTTTAATAATTGATTAAAGATGGATGGACTCTCAGTATACCCTTGAGGGATACAACACCATGCTAGGATACTATTTTGGAACCTGAAAGCAAACATTTTCTGGCTATCTGGATGTAATGGAACTGTAAAGAAGGCATTACACAGGTCAATGACCGTGTACCATTCTGCATCATGTGGAATCTGGTAAAGAATTACTGCAGGATTTGGAACAATGGGACAGCAGGGAACAACTATCTGATTAATTTTTCTTAAATCTTGAACAATTCTGTATGTTCCATTCGGCTTTTTAATACCCATAATTGGTGAATTGCATGGGCTGCTTTCAATTTCTTTTAACACTCCTTGACTTATGAATTTTTCAATCACAGGAATGACACCTTCAATTGTCTCTGCCTTCATTTTATATTGAGGAACATTTGGAAAATCAACTCCCTGTTTAACAGTGATTTTTACTGGATCAATATTTTTCATAAGACCCATATCATTTCCTGTTAGGTCCCAAATTGCTGGATTAACTGGCTCTTTGAGCTCTTCTGGCAAATCATTTTTATCAAATACAGGAAATATTGGAGTTTTTTCTTCTTCCACCATCATCATAGTCCATTTATAAAGCCCATCTTCTTCTGCTGTTTGCATTTCAATACCTTCTGGTGAGCAATATATTCTGCAATTCATTTTGCATAATATATCACGGCCTAACAGATTCACAGGACTGCTGTCACAAACTAGAAATCTGTGTTTATCTTTGTAATTGCCTATCTCCACTTTTACTGGATCTGTCAAAATTGTTTTATTTGCTGATTAGCTACGCCTACAACTTGAATTGTTTTACCCGAGAGAGGAAGATTTTCTATTTCTGCTGATCTAACAGTAGAACGGGTAGCACCTGTGTCCACAAGGAAAGTGATATCTTTATCATTTACTTTACCATTAACAAATGGACCAGACTGATCTACCTCAAGAGTGGGTCCAAGCACACACTCTTCCTCCTCTCTCAGGCACCGTCATGAGTAATCCTCTGATGAATCACTCACCTCTTTGTCACTTAACCAAAAGTGAGAAGCATTTGTCATGTTGACTTTTGACACATTTTTAACCGAATTATTTCCACAGAAACCTGTTTCAGGAGAAAATCTCTGTGTGTTAACACTACCAGGAAATGGTACTTGAGGTAACTGACTCTGTTGAATTTGATTCTGCTGTACCTGATTTTGTTGTTGAAACTGGCTTTGCTGTGTCTGGTTCACTATCTGTCGCTGTCGCTGCTGACTTAACTCATGCAGTTGCCGCTGTAGCTGTTGCTGTTGCTGCGGACTTAATTCACACTGCACCTGTGGATTCAATGAATTATTTTTAAAATTTCTGGACGGGTTTTTACACTCTCGCTTCCAGTGTCCAATTTCGCCGCAATTAAAACATGGGAGCTTTTGTTTTAGCTCTTCAACATTTACATTAAATTTTGGCTTAGAATTATTAAAATTACCCCTAAACTTTCCCTGTTGCATAGAGCCTAACTGTTGTTGTTGTTGCTGCTGCTCAGCTACCTTCACCTGTGCCCACATTGCCTTTTCCTTAAGACTCTTCTGCCTTGCATCTATCTCATCACTGCAATATTTTGCTTTTCTCAAGATGTCATCAACTGATAATGATTGCCAACAAACAATTCCATTTCTAATCATGTCACCAATTTCAGGTCTCAGGCCATATACAAATCTGTATATAAAGTGGCTCATGTCTTTTTCACTTAATTTTTCATAGCCACTGTACTGTTTAAAGACTAACAGTAACCTTTCATAAAATGAATGAACTGATTCTTTTGGTTCCTGATTTGTTCTGTCTATTTTAACCCAGTCCACTTCTTTTGGGGGAATTTTCTCTTTCAGCCAATAAATTACTTTTTTATAAAGATCCATGACATCTTTTGATGGGGCACCTGTAATTTTATCTCGGGCAGGTTCTTCTTTTGGCCAATCTATAGAAATCTTGCATTCTGTTCAAAGATCTGATGGAACAACAATGTCAAAGAATCCATCCAGATCAATCCACAGAACCTTTGACACCCTTATGAATCTGTCTACCTGTCGGTACCACTCCACTGGTTTCTCCCTTAAACGTGGAAAATCATTGGTAAACAGGAGAATATCCTGTCTGGACCAAGGAATATGCACATACCCTCCTCCAGCTATTTCTCTCATTGGAAATTCAGAAATTTCATCATTTCTTCGTCTTTTATCTTGTTCTTTCTTTGACCATTTTATTCTCCATTTACCTAACTCACCTAATTTTCTGAGAAAACTTATTAATTCTCTTATGTGAGTTATTCTTCCAGCAGCATTTAAATTATCAATGTCCCTCTCAGAGAAATCCACCCTGTAATGTTTCTGTAAATGTTTTTGTTTGCTCAAATCAATTTCTAACTCAGCAGCCATTTCTTCCAGTTGTTCATACCTGTTTTTAGTTTTCCACTGAATACTCTTGCAAATAAACAACAATTCATCACCTTGATACAACTTCAAATTATCAGTACCAATTGTGCCAATGATCAATTCCTCCAGGTCAGCTTTTAATTTAGCTACATCAAGCTTTTTATAATCAGGAGCTTCAGGGGACATTCCATTTTGAGATAATTCTGTTCTGTTTAAACTTTTTTCTGACCAACCTGAGTCTGAATCTGCCACAGTTGGTGTTTGCGAACTTGATAAACTTCCATGTAGTGTTAAATTTGGCATCATAGATTTTTCTCTTTGAATCTCTGAAAGTTCAGAATAAAATTTTTCAGCAACCTTTTGAATTTCAGCATTTAATGGAACTGTTAAGGCTGTTTGTCTATTATCTCCTTGGTCAAAAACTGGTACCACAGGACAAATAGTTACTGGTACTGTAACTGCTTCCATACCTTTTGTCAGCTGTTCAATTAAATCATGCTTTGCTTTATTGTAACTAGAAATTTCTTGCTCAGCTGGTAATCTTTCCTGATTTCTTACAGAATGATTTTCTTGATAAGCTACTCCGCTTCTTTTAGGTGTACTACAATTATTTACTGAGCCTACCCTTTCAGGTAATTTTAAAAATCTGGGAGAACCTTCCTCAACTTCTCTAGGTGGTGCACTTGGAGAAGCTTCTGTAGAAACTCTCGGGGTAGATTGAGAACCTGCTTGATAAGGTGGCGGTTTGGGTTTAGTGGCATAAATATCTTCCAAAACAGCATCATCTAATTCCTCATCAATTCCTCTTCCAGCTGTCTTTTGTTCTAAATCTCCATTAATCATTATTCTTATGGGATACAGACCATCATACATGTCTGCCTTTCTCCAGCGTCTCACTTTATCTTCATGTGTTTCTTTATTTATAACATATTTTGAATATTTAGGTGCTCTACACTTGCTTTCACGTTCAAGTTCCATCATCTCAACCTCCCACTCAACTAGGGCTTCAAATTGTGTAGGTCTTGGCTTTGGCACAAGATCCATCATCTTTCCTCTCAGATTTTGTAAACCTTTCATATTGAATGACCCATCTTCTGGCCAGGCTAGTACACCATCCTTTTTGGTATACTGCATCCAGTTATCAAACCAAATTACAGTATGATAACCATATTCACCTTCCATATAGGCTGCAGGTGTTTTGTACTTATGAAGTAATTTACCACCACGTGTCTCAATTTTCTTGTCAGGTTTAAAATAATTTTTCACCTTTTGAAAGCATGTAGGCTTTTTTTTATAATCATCCCAATAACTCATGTTTATATTTTTAATGCTGTTTTATCAAAAGCTATAAATATTATAATTTTATTTGTAACTCTAAACAACTGTTTTTATCTAATATTGTACTAATTAAATAATTAATGTCCTTACTTTAATCACCTTTGCTGCTATTGTCCTAATCAGGGTATCTATTGCTGTATTATTTACTAATAAACAGTGGTAAATATCAAAATAATTTTTAAAATTTAAAAGAAATAAAGCTTTGGGCATTAATAGCGTGGAAAAACTAATTCTTCAGCTAAAAGTAAACAATGTGCATCAGCACGAGTATTTCAGCCAATCAACGTGTGGCTACACAGCGCTCAGCCAATCAGAATGCCCACTGTGTCTCGACCAATCCGGTCACGGCCTCTCTATAACACTGGGTAGAGCCTCAC